>NC_091792.1:103612954-103915984 GCF_041296235.1 Equus asinus
GGTTCTTTGCCTTTTACTTTAGGTCTATCTAACCCCCCACATCCTTCCTACAAATTTCTTCTTGATTAAGCTAGAATTGTTTTCTGTTCCATAAAAATCAAAGAACCCTAACTACTATTCTTTAAATGTCTCCATAACTTCAAATTCCTCCTGTAAGTTTCTTGAAAACTATAGTATATTTTTACCCTTCTTTTGAATACCCCACAACCTCTTGTATATTACAAAAAAAAAAGCTCTTTTCAATAAACATTGGTTGACTAATTCATAAAGTATTGATTTTTATCATTTTTTTCAGCTTCTCATAAGTAGTTGAGGGCCAGGAACGTGACATATATATTATCCTTAGTACCAATCTTGCCAACCCCAGAAGAGGAAATAGAAAATCATTGCTCCCTTCTGATAGACTGGTTGGAAATGTCACCATTCCACTGATTGTACTTTTTAGGTTCATTTCTTATATCCAAATGAGTATAATCAAAGCCTTTATCCAAAGTTTTCTATCATCCTGTCACATGGCCTCCATCTATTTAGCACGTAATGGATCCATTCACAATACTGCATTAAATGAGCCAGGCTGTGCTTATTTTCTCAACAGGTACAGTGCACTTCAGGCTTATATGAAGTTTTTGGAAGACTTTTCCCAAATAGTTCTCTGATATTCAGATAAACTGAATGGAGTATTTGTGTTTGGTTTTATGCGATGGGTAGTTACAATTAGCTTGTGACCAGAAAGGATAATCAGAAGTTATTCATGTTTTATGTCTCCTTCTTAGTGAATCCATGTTGGAACCAAATGAACAGCACTTATGTTTTATAATGTTTTGTGGCCATTTGGGGTAAAATATATTCTAGAATTGATCAAAGTCAAATTTAGTGCCTATAATGTCCTCCTTTTAAAATTGTGATATTCTGACTCTGGTTTCATGGAATCTTTTTCCTTCTGTATAATCTCTTCAAAATGATCAATTCTGCCATCGTTGTAAAAAGTTTAGCATAATCATCTTTGAAATTACTTGAAAATGAGTCCTTCAGCACCTCCCAGAGGATGATACCAGGTTTTTGGCCTGAGATACAAGAAGGATGGAATTGAACTTAATTGAGATAGGAACACTGAAGAAGAAACAACTTTTCAGGGGAATGAGTTATTGAACATGTTACCTTTGAATGTCTAGTGGACATCCAAGTGATGTTACTTGGGTAGTCAGATGATGAAGTTTGGAACTCAGCAGAAATATCGAGGCTGGGAGTAATCACTATATAGATGGCAATTAAAGGCACAAGACTGTATAAAATAAAGTAGGGAGTGGCTATACAGAGAAAAAAGTTCCAAGATTGAGTTGTGGGGGCACTCTAGGATTTACAGATCAGTGGTAGGGGATTGGAGATATTAAAGAAGGTCCAGCGTGAGACTAAGAAGCAGGTGGAAAACCACATGAGTGTGTCATCCTGGAAGCCAAGTGGTAAAAGTGTTTCAAAAGAGTTCGTCTCCTTTACCCTCTGGGTTCTCAGACTTTGAACAGAGTCAGTCTGATCGTGCTGTGAGATCCCAAGAATTTCATTTTACAAGACTTTCTATTTCTCCCAAGAAAACTCTAAACTAGATCTCAGATTAACTCCACGTGATGGTTCTGCTGCCTCTGACATGGCCAGAACGGCAGTGGAACTGGGGATCAGAAAACTTGTTTCTCATGCCAGCTCCACCTTTTATTTATCCCTGTGACCTGGGACAAATTACTTTACCTCCATGTAAAGTGGTGATTGCTATGCCTCCCTGACCTATCCGCAGGCCAGCAAAATGGCCTAAAGAGCTGATAAATGGATAAAGCCCTCTATGGGTTGTTGAAGAATGTAGCAAGGAAGCCATCGTTGTGATGGAGGTTCAGAGTGACCAATGCTTCCTGCTCTGAAGGCCCAGGGAAGCCAGGCCTCTTGGTTGGGAGATGCTAAGGGAATCATGAGACACGCTTCTGGCTGATACGTCCTTTCAAAAGTTGCTTCTCAGTAGGACAGCTATAATCTTTGAAAATAGACTAACACCTAGAATTTCATAACTAATGTGGCTTCTTTTATTTCAAAGAAATTCTTCATTATGGTAGGCCATAAAATATGATACATTTATTTAACGCTTTCCCAAAGTAAGATCATATGTCTTTATAGCTAAACACATTGTAGTCCTGTCATTGCTTTGAAGCCCTTTAATGTGTTATGGAGAAAAAGAAAAAGAAAAAAAAAAGAGAGACTATGTTTATCAGTGAAGTTCTTTATGCATGGTGCCGAATGCATTTTTTATTTTTAAATTGTGTTTTTTTCCCCAGTTCCCAACAAAAATAAATAAACGTTAACAATATCTTGTAAAGTATCTATATTCTCCTTCAATATCTTAAGGTACACAATTATCAAAGCTGATATTGAACACAAACAAATTGATACAATTCAGTACTCTGATAAAATTCACTGTCAAATAAGTTACTTTAAACTGTATGCAATATAACTTTATGTTCCATAACATCTTTAACATAAACTCTATACCAAAATGGCTCTTCAAACTTAAAAAGTGCAATTACAGAGTGCAAAAAAAGCAAAGAGAAAAATACATATCTTAAATTTAACATCATCTAATTTGAATAACAGATATGATTTAGATAAAATTATTCTTTAGTTAAAACATTAAAATGTACTCCAGAACACCATTTATACAAGTTGTTACCCTCTTTCTCCCATATGAATAAGAGGAGGAAAAAAACAGAAAATATTGGGCAGCAAATTAAACACATCTTTTTCCCCAAAAGTCTACAGCATGGATATTGCAGCAAAACATGACAAAGTGGATCAGACACAAGTCTTTAAAACTGCATTATTGAAATTAATGGAAATTAGAAACTAGTATCATGCATTTGCTCCATAAAAATTGATGGGCTATGTGACAGCAGTTGAATTTAGCTAACTCTCTTCTCAAGAACTCAAAAATAAAAATCTGGGTTAAGACATAGTCATACCAGTGCACCATTTTTCCCATTGCTTTGACTTTTGGCAGAGAGAGCAAAAAAACATCTAGGAGAACATTGAATTCTATTGTATTATACATGTTTAACATACTACATAAATCTCAAATTTGATGTTAAACCTTTAGTACTAACCATAGAACTTTATGTCCTTGGTCATAGAGAGTGTCAAATGAGTTATTGTGTGGCCTTGGTGGGAAGCCATAAATTATGCATTGGATTTGCATTTGTTCTCAATATGTTGGATATAAATAGCCCCTTCTAGAAATGCGTATAGTGAGAAATCTGTAAAATGAGGAAGATAAACTAAATGTGAGCCACAATCTTTCCATTGTTTTTAGGAAACATGAACTGATAGCAATCATCTTTCATGTTTGCTCAGCATTATCCTCATTAAAACAATTATTTTTTACTTATTTTCACTTATAAAAAACACTTTTGGTCATACCTTTTTATTTAATATTCATTTATAAATATAGATTTAACTTTTACAGGGGTTCATTTTTTAAGCATTCTTAAATAAAGATTAAAAACACCCCAAACCACATACAATTAGTTATGTAATACGAATTGAGATGCTTAAGAAAAATATGATTTGCTTTTTGTGAATAAAAGAAATGGATTACAGATGATTTCTGGGTTAGTCAATAAATTTTCTTTGAAACAATCAAAGTCCCTTAAAACAGGCAGACTTCCTTTACCAGAGGAGGCGTCGATGGGGATGTGCAGGGTTTAAAATGTGTCCTTACACAGCACATTTGACTCGGCTATAATAAATAGGAAACAGAAATATCCTTTGGGATCTCACCGAATTTTATTTTATTTCTCTTTGTTTTTGTTTTATACATTGTTGATAGAGCAACAAATGACTATAATTCTAATTAAGCTCATGTGTACATGTGCGTTTGCATATGAGTAGGCACATGCATACACACACACACACACATGCAACCATATATATCTAGGTTTGTTTTGTCTGTTTGCTGCCCTAATAGTAAGGGACCAGATCCAAGACTTTGGAAGAGAGTCACTTGAATGCACCAGGGTATACAACACAGGGACACATACAGAGGCAAGCCTTGGCACCTGGCACTTCAGAGATGAGCCATTGCTTCCACTTTCTTTGTTGCCCTAGCCTAGGCCAGGAAAAAATGTGGAAGAATAGACCCTAGCTGACCATGTGTGTGAGCCTGAGAGACTCTACCCAAAGGGCTAGCATTCAATGAGGCAATCTCCCAGGAGATCTGGCGGTGGTGACAGCTGTGGCTCGCTATGTAGTTACCTCAAGTACCCTTATGAACTCACTGAGACCATGGGTTCTGAGCACAGGAGAAACCTTAGTCTCTTCCAAAACATAAAAGACAGAAAACAGGACCCTGGTTTCATCTCAGTCTCCATAGGAAGGTGTGGTTAAGTCTCTAAATTGTAAAAGCTTTCAAATGCATTTGTTCTTTTGGAAAAATACACTATAATTAATTTTTCTTATTTTTCCCACTTCCTGCATCAGGATTTAATTTTTAATATGTAATTTTAAATTGCAGAAAAAGCTGCTTACTGCATTGTTTTAAGTTAAAACTCTCTTGCAAAGAAAATGAAATAACTGTATTTCCATCTTTAGAAATATATGGAATGATTGTCTTAGATTATACTTTAAAATAATAACTAGTCCATCAAATTTTGGACTATGATTTAACCTTAGAATTCTTCAACAAAGTCCTTATGAAAGTAAATACTCTTAAAAAGAAGCATAAATTTTGACTTCAAGTGTGCATTTTTTTTTTTAATTGTTTAGGAGCAACAGTTACTGCACATAAACTTACTTTAAAAAAAGAAACATTGTGAGGCTACAACATACCTGCTATTTATATAAAAGCTGGTATAAAATTAGGTTCTCAATTCATTCCACTCAAGGAGAATCTATTAGATGCAGGAGTGGTGGGGTGGAATAGGGAATGGCCCACTTCCCCTCCAGGCAGATAAATATGGAGTTACAGCTGAGGATGGGGCTGGAGGGAGCGCAGCTCTCTCCCAGGTGTAGCTTGTTTCAAACAGCTAGTGTTTAGCACGTGCTCTACATTTGCGTCTCCCCCATTCCCATTAGCATCACGTGTTTAATACATGACACAGTGGTGTCGACTCATATATCAAACTATGAAATAGTCAAACCAATTATCATTGATTTGAGGAGTAGAAAAATATACTTATTAAATTGATTTGACCATATATTTAGGCTCACAGAAATCTGTCATTTGTTGACACTTCCTGAGCAGCGAACTGGGCGTTGCTCACTCCTAAGCGTTGTGCAGCAAACAAAGCAGTTTTGAAGCTTTCAATAAAGCATTTAGTCTGAGAAATGATTTCTTACAAAAATAGTGATTTTCTTTCTATATTAAATATTTTGTGTACATTATACATTAACAAATAGTCCATCAAAAATAAAACAAAAATAAAAACTTTTCCAAGTATTTTTAAAAAAACACCATGTTGTCTTAACACATTGTCCAACATAAATATTATTAACAAAATAGGAATATTAACATAATCTGGCATGCTGTGCATCCCTGTCTGTAAACTTGATGGCACCATTCAGACTTGTGGCAACGCTGGATCCCCTGAGGTCACCCTTTCATATTCTTTCTTTGATTCTTTACTTTTTTGATTTCTGTACCTAGAAATATCCAGAAGTGAAACTGTCAGCACTGGAGTTAACAGTAAAGAACAAAGTATGTTAACAAAAGAAACAAATATATGGACGTAAAAGATACAGCAGCATAGTGTTTCCAAAAGGACAAACGTGAATAGGTTTAGGTTGGACAAGAGAAGAAAAGGAGGGAAGAAGGGAGTAGCGTTCTGTGGTCCAACAGTTTGGGGAGGAAATGGTGAAACACAGTTAAAGAAGTTCAGAGGCTTTTTAACAAGATCATGAAAATTGCAAAATTCCAGGAGAGCATGTGACCACATTAAAGCCTTGATTGTTTTTTTCTCTCTCTCTCTTTCTCTTCCTTCTCTTCCCTTCCATTCCCTTGTCTTCACTCTCTCTCAGTCTTTCCTTCCTTTCTTCCTTCCTTCCTCTCTTTCTTTCTTTCAAGGAACTAGTATTTTGAATATTACACTACATTCTAACCGTCACACTGATATAATGTTAACATCAATACAAACAAAAATAATTAATATTTATTGGGCACTAATTAAGCAACTGACAACATTCTAAGTGCTATACCTTCATTATTCATTTTATCCTCACACTTATCCATTATCATCCTGATTTTACAGATGAAGAAAGTGAAGCATAAATGGGTTACACAACCTGGCGAACTTCTCCCAGCGAGGACTCACGGATCTATCGTGATTCAGAATCTTCATTCATTCAAGCTATCTTCCCAATATTTTGAGTTCATTTCCTACCCATTTTGGAGAGGAGGCATGTAGCCTCGAGGAAACCACATAATGTCTATGCTTAGTGGAAGAATAAGACTAGAAAGCCTTTGTTTACACTCCATTCTGCCACTTGTCAACTCCATGAGCTGAGGCACCTCAGTTCGCCTCTCTAGGTCTCATTTTCCCCATCTTTATAAAGGAAAGGACTGTAGTCAAAGAACTTTCAGGTGTATTTCAGTTTTAATAATATTCAGTTCTGTGATCATAACTAATTAGGAAGGCCTTATGATTTGATAAATACTTGGAATCGAATGGCAAAATCAATTTAATTTTAAAGCAGCATACTTTCAGGCCTTCAAAAGCAGAAGTACACTACTTTCAGCAAAAGTAAATAATAATAATAAAACTCACTCAAATCTATCCTGAACAATTTGTACCAGCTCCAAAATAAAAAGGATTTCTTGGAGACATTTTAAGGGCAGCTGTTACTAACTAGTTCACACTATCCCATGCCCTGGTCCAAACCCTAAAAACTGCCAGTCTGATATACTGTCAGTGGTTCCCATGTCCACTCTACTTTTTCTCAGGTGCCAGCATACGTCGGTATAGTATCACACATGAGGAGGGAGTGTGACTGTTTTGGGGGACTGACATGAACCATTTTTTACAAGTAAGCTTTTATAATTGTCTAGAAACTCATTTCTACCAGTCTGTCTTAAATTTTAAGATCCTAAGCCTCTGGGCTTACTAATTTACAAGACTGTGTTTTATGAAATACAAAATTTCATACAAGTGGCTAAGTATAACATTGACATCATGCCTTTTGGATTACTTTCACATGCATTATCATGTTCAAAACTGAAAACAGTCCTCTAATTAATGCAGGATAAGGATTTCCATCTGTATTTTATAAAGGAAGGAACTGATTCTCCAAGTTTGACTTGCATAAAGCCACATAGGTAATAAGTGACAGCTAAAAATAGAATCAAATCAAGATGTTCTGCTGCTAAAACTTCTTCACAAATATCATCAGTGCAGAATCTATTATCCCTCTAAATAATACGTTGTCCATATTTGTAAGCATATATTGTAATTTATAAGTAAATTATAAGTAATAAATTATAACAAGTAATTTATAAGTAAGAATAAGTAATTTATAAAAGTAGAGTGTTAAAAAACACTGGCTTACCATCTGCAGAAATAGTATATGGAACCGGCGACTATGGCCAAAAACAAGATAACAAGAATCACAGTCAGAGCCACATATTCCTTGCTCAAGGGCTGTTGGACAGTTAAAAAGAAGTGCTCACATCGGACGCCAGTGTAACCCACTTCACACCTAAAGGAAAATGCAAGAGAAAGATCAATTATTTAAAAAAGAAATCATAATTATGAATTAGTTTTGTAAGAACTAATCTCACACTGTAATGCAAGAAATCAACAAGGTTTGCCAAAAATTGTAAAGAAGAAGTTAAAGATCAACCTTGAAGCTAGGCCGACATCGATAAAAGAGCTCCACATGGCTCTCAAGTTAAATTGCAATATTAAAATGACAGTCTGGTTCAGACTGACTATCTAGAATAGTGTTTTATAAGTTTTGTAGGTTTGAGGTGCTTTTTGTCTAAATCAATGAAATCAGTTCTTAAAACAATGGCTGATATATAAGTCATTGAAAAGGTGAAAAGTGGAGCTGCTATTGTGGGAAGTGGGAGAGGGGAGCGCCCGAAGCTTCCCCCACTCTGCATCCCTGAAGTTTCTTTACAGCTTGATAACTACTATCTATTTTTAAAAATTCACTTAATAAAGTTCCAATAGAACATATAAACTGCAGCCCATGGAAATATACAATAACTTCAAAAAATAGAACATAGAGAAGTATGGGTTTAAAAACGTGTTTTTGGTTTTTTGTTTTGGGGATATTACCTGCAATAATTTTCATTCATGTCCACCAGGAAGATGCATTGTCCATGCAAACAGTAGCCATTCATGTCAGAGCTGCACTTCGTTATTGATACTTGAGCCACACGTGGATTGTTTTCTGTCTGAACTGTGAAGGAAATGGAAAGTTGAATATATTCTGCTGCCTTCTTTTTTCCTTTTCTTTTTTTTTTTTTTGCTGAGGAAAATCCACATCTGTTGTCACTATTCCTCTTTTTTTGCTTGAGGAAGATTAGCCCTGAGCTAACAGCTGTGCCAGTCTTCCTCTACTTTGTGTGTGGGTTGCTGCCACAGCATGGCCAAGGAGTAGTGTAAGTCCATGCCCAGGAACCAAACCTGCAAACCTCGGCTGCCAAAGCAGAGTGCGCCAAACTGTAACCACTGAGCCACGGGGCTGGCCCTCTGCTGCCTTCTCTGAAGTATTAATCAACCTTTCATAATAGTGACCATTGAGCTACTGTAACAAAGTAGGTCAGGTGCCAATCAGTGGAGGAGAATTTTCAGGAGAGGGAAGTTACTCTTGTTATCACAATTCCCAGGCCAATAAACAAACAACTGACCCCAAAGGAAAATGTCCAACAGACTAAACGAAACAAAATAAAACCTGGGAATTTAATCCTCAAAAGACAACCTTCAAGGATAGAAAAAGTAAGTTTAAGACACAGACAAAAATCATTACCCTCTGCTGTTATTCACTGATCCAAGCAAAGTTTGTGTAATTTTTTTAAATCTCAAAATTTCTGAACTTTTGAGCCAAATTCTGAAATTCATTACTCCAAAAGCAATTGCAAGCTGAGTCCATAAATTAATTCAAGAGAGTTTAATTCTATAGTGAGATTTAAGCTAGTAAGTCTTGTTTTAGTGTGCATTCCCAAATTTTTGAGGTTATCGTCAAAGAAATCAAAGTCTCTCAACATCTCTAACAACGAGACCTGAATAAACCCTGTGTTAAAAATGTCTGAGGTAGGCAAATATAATATTAAAAATAAGAGCCTCATTAGAAATAGCGTTGCAACCTACTTGTAAAATTCACTTCAGTATGTTTTAATTTAAAAACGTGAAGGATGCTTATGAAGTAATCAAAAAATAGCATCTTGATTGCAACATTCTTGTTCAAATAACCAAAAACAAAAAGGGAAGGAGGGAGACCAAACCTCCAGGGAGCCCAATGATGTAAGAGGACAAGAGAGAAGGTGAAATTATCGTGAAAAAGACCCTGGTTCCTTAGGATAACGCTTGACTCAGTAGTTCAGACGGAATACAAAGCAGATCTCTCTTGAACCACATCCAGAGCCTTCTAGGGTCTTTAAAGGAAGAAGACTGTGCGTCACTTTATTTTTGTATCCCTGTGCTTCAGCACAGAGTTTGACATGAATTAACATTGTGTAAATATTTTCTGAATGAATGCTGCAACTAGAAAGAAAGGACATCATTTGTTCCTTTTACAAAAAATAACAACAACAAATACATTGATTACCTATGGTGGTGTTGTTGTTGTTGGTGCCAATGTGTTGATTCCAACCCCTACTGCCCCTGTATACAGTAGAGATGAACCCTGCCGTCTTTTTGCCCCACTCTCTCCCCTTCTGGTGCTACATCAGACAATGCTCTGCTGCTAAGCATAAGATTTTCGTGGCCAATTTTTTCGGAAGTGGGTGGCCAGGTCCTTCTTCCTAGCCTATCTAGTCTGGAAACTCTGCCGAAAACTGTCCACCATGGGTGACCCTGCTGGTATTTAAAATACCAGTGGCATAGCTTTCAGCATCACAGCCACACACAGCTGCCACAATATGACAAGCAACAGGTGTGGTTCCCTGACCAGGAAATGAATCCGGTCCCAGTGGTGAGAAGCCGAATCTTGACCACCAGGACTGGCTATCTATTGTAGAAAGTTTAAATTTTCCTATATTGCCTGGGATTCAACCCCTAACAATGGTTTCACATCATAACTCTGGGGACTGGACGAAGGGAATCTGCTTTTCTTTCTTCCCTATCTCTTTAACATCAAATCTCTCTATATAACTAGATGCCCAGTCTGTCTCCCACCAGCTATTCCTTTATCTAGCTTTTCCAGATTGCTAGCTCATAAGGGGGTTAAAAAAATCCTTTCCTTAATATAGCAGCTACCCCTTGCCTTTTTCCACTGTCACATATTTAGAGTCTTTTAAGTTCACATTTCAGTCAAAAATCTGTCCTCCTTTGCTGCAGCATTGACAAAGTTGGGCTTACCTAAGGCTGTGCAGTTGTCTTCAGACTCTCCTGGGATACACGAAGGGATCACGGTTGTACCGAGAACTGCTTGGAGAAGATGGAAACCTATTGATGGAGGAAAATCAAATACACAATTAATCCTTCAAAGAAAGAAACTCTGATCAGATTTCCATACAACTGCAGTATTTATGGAATTGTTATAATTTGATCCATCAAAACCATAAACAAAATAATTCATGGAAACAGGCTTATAATTAAAAACAAAAGAACTCCCAGCTCTTCTAGCCAAGGGTAGAAGCCTTGGCCTTACATTCACACTCATAGATTTGAGTTGCTCTAAATGTTTCACGGCCACCTGATTTTGAAAACATCCCTGATTTTGAAGTTTGATTTCCTAAGAAGTTTATCAATTGGAAAATTGGGGTATTTCCACTGTTTTACTCCATGATGTGTTCAAAGCAATCCTCCAAAGTAGAACCTATCACAAAAGAAGGCTTCAAATAAAAATCAAGTTCTATTTATGGCAACAACTAAACAGGACTCTCAACCTAGGGTACATTCATTGTTGATTGACGTGCTTAAGTTGCTCTTTGCATTGTATCAGGAACAAAAATAGATTTTAATTAAGAAAATGCAATCTAAGTAAAGTCAGCATCTATCTTATCTAATATGGGACAGAACACCCATACTACATGAACCACACTGAGCCCTCGAATCCAGTTTCTGTGAGGCCAGTAAGAGTCTGAACACGGTGTTTCATCGTGTGTCTCCACGGAAAAGATGAATGTTGGAAAACAGGCACTAGAATGATTCAAGTTTCTGAATTCCACAGAAAGCCTAAGGAGAATCCTTTTAATATTTTCCTTACCTTGTAGAGTTTAGGGGAGAATTAGATGAAGTGGTATTTTTCTGAAATGCCTAACATACTAGAGACTTCCGTCAGTGTTCCTTTATCCTCAACATGCAGCCATTTAGCGGTATATGTAGGTAGTGCCCTCTACTGGTCTAATACAAGATTACAAATCTCTTTGCAATTTGGTATTTTAAAGGATAACTTGGTCCATGTAATAAAGCATTTTATTTTATTTTTCTCAGCCAGAGGAAGCTTGAATCTGTTAAGCAAATTGTCTATGCTTTGGATACTAAAAAATAAATTACATATCAGCATGATTGTTTGTAATTTTATGTTTCAAACTCGATGCTTATAACCATCCTATAAAGTAGTCATTAGCCCCAAATCAGCTCAGTTAAATTAAATGTCTTGTCCAAGACCAATAATCTAGTGACCGTAGAAGACAAGAGTTACGCATCTGTCTTTTGACATCAAGGCTCATAATCTTTCAATGATTTGAAAATGCTTTTTGAAAAGTTTAGGATGATCTTCTTCCCACTCCTCATTTCTCCTACAATATAAATGCTGCTTCAATTGCTCTTATAAGAAAAGAAAATCATCTTTCTTAAATGACAAAAAAATGGTTAAACTTTGGGTTTCATCATTGGTTTAACAGACATTTTAAAAAGGTGACTGTACACATAGGTTTCTATGGAGGATGAGCTAGAAATGCACTCAGGCCAACTTTGCTGTACTTCTCAATATAATTGTGCCATGCAGTCTCACTACTGAATTAAACCCTTTAACTTACACAGTCTGTTCAACACAAACTGGAGTTCCAAATGTGCGTTTTTATATCCTTGACACTCCTATTCCTTCACGGTTCTTCAACTGAGGAAAGGATTGGAGCAGACATTACCAATTCTCCCACCACAAAGTGGCCAGCCAGGTCCATTGTGCAAACACACATTCGGAGCTCATTTCTCTGTCCTTTGCAGAAATCAGAGACTAGCCTTTACTGTTTGGAATTGCTTACAGCTGCAACCCATGACTATTATAGAATCTAGCTAATTGCTTTGTGGGGTTGCTTCTTGGTCTTTTTTTTTTTTAAGGTTTTTAGTAATTGTTGGTTTTTCCACTGGTGGAAACTTTGTTCCAGTTTGTCAGGCCACAGGTGAAATATTTGTCTTGGTGAGTTAAAGAATGCTCAGCCCAGGGTGTGCCTCCACGAAAACTGGGCTCCCCTAACCTGTGACGCTCCCTTGGACACAGTCCATTACTCGGGATGGTTTCTGTGAGACTTGCTTCATTAATCCAACATCCGGGTATTTTACAGATGAAATTGTAAATAATTTTAAATACTTCTCTCAAGCATTAGACTACAGTTCCATCATGGATGTATGTAGCCAATGAAATAGCAAAACTGGTGCTAAATCTTGTGTCCATGTGCACAGATCCATGTAAGTCGGGGTGATCAGAAGATTGAAAAAGTCCACCATGGGAGATTCTGATATCCACCACCCTGTCACCTTTAAGAATCACTACTCATTATTTTAAAGTCATACAGGGAGGGAATAGATTCTAAAGTCATATCCATTTATTTCATGAATCTTTCAGTTTTTCATGACTTTAATGTTATTTGAAATAACAATTGCTCTATGATTCAATTGCAAATATTTTACTAATGTTTTGATCCTTCACTATGGGTGCCGGCTAAGAAAATAATTCACTACGATACTAAAGATTTTGGATAGTGTCAAGATGTCAGAAAACAGATCTGGCGGCAAGCTTTACACTGGTAACTAAGATAGAGGGGAATTCTGCACAAGGGGACCTGGGGTAAATGATCTGTAAATTCAAAATTGGCAGTGGGAACCTCTGTTTCATCAAGACTCCTTTAGAGGTCATTTTTTCTGTCAAACTTCCAAATGATTTTAGGAATTTGAGGCTCGCCTATTCATCTCCCTACCGTCACCTTTCAGAGATTGCATTTCAGTGCATCTCAAATGTGCCAGCAGGAAGTGGGGCTGGTGACTCAGAGGATACAAATCACCTCTACCCTGTGAGTCAGGGCAGAACCCACACCCTTACACAATCTTGGGGACGGCGTGGGGGAGGGGTTGAGTACCTCCCCCCCCACCTCCCCCCCCCCCCCCCGCCCCGAGAGGGGTAGCACTAAATGTTGTGGGACCTTATCGTGGCGCTGTCATGGGCATTAAGAAGTCTTTGCCCAATAGTTAGGCAGAATGCCAGATGTAGAAAGCATCCTTCTTATTGCACATAGTTTCTCTGGCCTTGCTTCCTTATGGCCACGCTGAGGGGCTCATCTAGAAGGAAGCTTGGATTTGGTGACTGGCTGAGCAAGCCAAGTCTGCAAAATCAAATGCACTTCTCGGAGATAAAATGGCTCTCCTGAAAAACAATCTAGCAAATAAAAATGACCCCACATTAAAATGAGGCAGGTTACAGAAGGAAAGGAATGCCCTTGCTTTTCCAATTTAACCTTTTAGATTATTTAGACCAGAACAGCAAACTCATAATGAATCATAGTATTTGTCCAGCCTAAACAGGTAGCAAAATCCGCTTTGTTCACACTTTTGCTGCGGTCATACGCCAACCGACTCACAGACTGTTCCTTTCTACCTTCTTGCACGGTAGTCTATAATTTTAGGATTTGTCTTCAACATAGTAGGCTTGTTAGGTCTTGTATACTTTCAAGGAGGGAATATGCTTCACCATTTCCAGATGCCTTTTTGTTTCAAGTTAAATCACACTATTAGATAAGGTCTTGCTTCATTTTGTTTAAAATAACTGTAAACTATCACATCAGATACTGAAAAGAACTAGTGTCAGTACTTTCTAGTAATATCCTCTTTTTCAGAGAATAACATGCATATATACACACACTTAATAAACCCTGCCGTCTACTGGCAATCATTCTCTTCCTACAGTTTTTCAATGTTAACTTTATAACTAAGCTACATTAAAAACTAAATGTAAAAACTAACTATAACCGTTTGAGGTAAAACAGGATGAAACCAGAGGCTGATATAATAATGGTTTACAAAACAGTATTCCTTTTAATTTTGAGTTTTAAAAGACAGCCATAGGATCTTCCTTGTCAAGTGGCAAGAAAAGATTTAATAGGCTATGTTTTCAGTTCATAGGCATTAAATTATACTTTTCCATTTGGTAGTAATTTCTAAATCACACTTCAAAGTGCTCATATATTTTAGTCATCATACAATGCTATCCCTAAAGATATCCAAATATCAAGAATCAGTGAGTCCAGGGTCTGGCCCCGTGGCCGAGTGGTTAAGTTCGCGCGCTCCGCTGCAGGCGGCCCAGTGTTTCGTTGGTTCGAATCCTGGGCACGGACATGGCACTGCTCATCAGACCACGCTGAGGCAGCGTCCCACATGCCACAACTGGAAGAACCCACAACGAAGAATACACAACTATGTACCGGGGGGCTTTGGGGAGAAAAAGGAAAAAAAATAAAATCTTAAAAAAAAAAAAAAAAAGAATCAGTGAGTCCAAATATAAGGGTATAGTTTACCCTAAAAATGGATTTAAACATGTATATCTTGTACACACGGAAGTGTTCTCATAATGAAAGAGAATGCTTGTCAACTCTTGTGTAAAGGGTTCAATTTATATTAATCTGAGTGTTTTGGAATTTTGTGACTAAGAGCTCTAAATATGGGACTTGCACCCCCTAAATGCCAAAGATTCATTTCTAGATATTATTTCAAATGTTCTATCGGAAATACCTTTTTTTCTTCAAGATAATGTTACATGGGAGGTTCTTTTGATAACCTTTCTACCTTCCCTTTCTTCCATCTTGCTTCTCCCCACACCTATCCCTATAGATCCAATTCAGAAATTTGAATTATTATTACTTTATTGTTTCAAAAGAAAAATGCAACAGTTTGGATTACGAATGTTTTCCATTTGCCTTCTTTTCAGTATGATCATATTGTGGCCTGAAGCTTTGAATGCTTAACAGCATTTATAGAAGTATATTGATTATTATATCATGGCTTCTTTAGAGAAGCCTGTTGCAAACATAAATTTGAAAAAGGATAGAGTTTTAATGAGAGAGCATCTAATAAAAGAGGAGAAAGCAAGAACAAAAAGATAATTTTACATAATGCAACTAGCACCTTGGAAGCTGCTAAGAAATTTTATTTTGTGAAAATACATTTTTGGTTAACATTGGAGACCCCAACTTCAGTGAGAAGCACATATGCATCTGTGGAATGACAGGAGGGTGGCAAAGGCTGACTTACCCCCAATAAACGGAAAAGAAGGAGGAGAGTAGCTTAGCCTTTTAGTAACTACATGTTTCAAATTATATTTGTTCAATAAATATCTATTGAGATTTTTCTATATGCAAGATATTGAACAAGATGCTGAAAGGAAAATTGATGCAAAAGACATAGCTCCTGTCCTAAACAGAGTTAATGGAGCTAGACGCCTGGGGGTGGTGAGGAAAGAAGAGAATTCACAGATAATGCCAAGTTTCTGGCCAGAAAATATCAAGGAGAGTGGTGATATTAAAAGAGAGGAAAACACAGGCAGGTCAGCAGGTTTTTGGTGGCATTTGCAGCTAGTAGACATGAAAGGAAGACATAAGAAATGAAGGAATTGGAGTTTGTAGTTCATGTATCACTTATTTATATTTGTGAGGCACTTTCGAATGCAGATCTTAAGTAGAAAGAATAAGAATGGAGTTGATGGAGTCTATTTGAAAGGCATATGAGGAAATATGACCTTTATAGGCATAGGGGCCATTCATATGTTCCCAGGGAAATAGTATGGAATAGAAAATAATAGAACTTAGGTGGTAAGGAGTAGATAAAAATGGCTAAGGAAATTGGAGAAAAAAGAAAGTGCAGTGTGGTGGGAATCAAGAGATCAGAGTTACAAAAGGAGACACAGAGTGGTCAGCAATGCAATGATTGAAAAGAGTAGGAGTGACTCCTTCATGAATAAGATTCAGTCTTATTCATGGTGTATTCATGGTGAACGGTGCTAAAACCAACAATAAAAATTGCTAAATTGATTTTTCTAACACTAGAATCGGTTTTATATTTGCATCCAGCTTATCATAAAGATTAATTTTATTTGTCTTGATAACTCAAAAACCGATTATTCAAACTATGAATTATGACAGGCAATGTGTTATACCAATGGAACACACATTAGGCTGGTGGTTCTCAACCAGAAGCAATTTTGCCAACAAAGGACAGTGTCTGGAGATGCTTTTGGTTGTCACAACTGGGGGGGGTGCTACTGACATCTAGTGGGCAGAGACCAAGGCGCTGCTGAACACCTTGCAATGCATAGAACAGCCCACGACAAAGAATGATCCAGTCCGTGAGAATAGAGCCAAGGCTGAAAAACCCTGCCTTAGATCCATGTGGTTTGGAGTCCAGTTCTAGCTCAGATACTAACTTTATCCCCCAAAGCTCCGTTTCCTTATCTCTGAAAACAGAGACCCAGGAGTGGGGCGGAGTAGAGGGGGGATGGCATTTAGATTAGATTACTCTAAGGTTCCTTTCATTTCTAAAACAATACCACTCTTTCTTTCACTGATTATCCATCATTCAGTCATATCACTGCTCAGTCGCATCTCTTTTTCTCTCTCTCTCACACACACACGTAGTGTGTGTAATATACACTTAAATTCTGTTAGGTACACCATCAGTGAATGCAGGCTATAGTAAAACAGAGACATGGGAAAAAGAGGGAAGAAAGATTATTAGACTTTATCAGAAACAACAGAATTGAATTTTCAAAAACCACTGCTTAGTCTCAAAATATTTTGCTTCTCAACTACATTATCAAAGAAAAACTGGTTGAGTCAAAACATAGTGGTGAGAACTCTGAATAAAGTATCATTCTAATCATCCATCTAACAAACATTTATTGACTGTTTCATATCAGTCTATCACAATATGAATGATAAAAGATGAATATAGCACCTGTAAGGAGGGACACGGCTAGATTCACACTTCCAGTGCGATGTGACAGGGCAGGATGGGAGGAGCGAGCAGGAGAGGTGCAAAGGAGGGGTGGAGGGGTGCAGGCTGCCCACCTATTTTTGAGGGTGGGAGACAGGTGGAAGGGGTTATCAGAGAAGGCTTGCCTGAGGAAGGGACACTTTCCTTCGGTCTTAAAAGATGAGTAGAACTTTCACGCAAAGTGCAGAGTGAGTTGGGAGGGTACAGCACATTCAGACGTGGAGCCTTACATGCTGGGCAACTCACTTATTTTTAAGTCTATTTCTTCATTTGTAAAATGGGAATATTAAAACCTTTCCTGGCTAAAAGGGAGCTATTGTAAGGATCAAATGAGGCATTTTGTAAGAAAGCACTTGAGGAGGAGGAGGCGGATGATAGCTCTAACTTAAAAGTGCTTTTTATTATTTCCTAATATCATCGTATTTATTAAACTCATATACAATAACCTGGCGACATAGCTATTATAATTTCCTTTTACAGATGAGAAAACTGAGGCTCCAAGAAGAATAAATCTTTGTGAAAGTATGAAATAAAAGAACTGGGCTGTGAAATCTGTATTGTATACACTATCTATGTCTCAATTCAAAACTATAAAGTTTCACATATATAAATGTGTGTGTGTGTACATGAGAGAAAGAGGCTTTTTCTCTCATCCTAGAATTTTCAAGAATATCTGTATTTAACTCACTTTCATGCCTCAAATTTAAAATTCAGGATTTTTGGCCTAAGAATTTAAGGGTTAAGATTTTTTTCTGGACAATCAGCAAAACGTCTTGTGTATTATAAATAGTATCCTAGTTAATTAAATCGTTACTTTAACCTAGAATGTCACTGCACCTTTATTTGCCCTGTAACTAGACACCCAGTCTTACATAAACTGCATTGCTGGAGGACACTGAGTCTGTCGCATTACTTCATTTTTTCAAAGGTTCCAGAATTGCCATACCAAGGCGATGGGTGTCAGGGCGCTCCTCCCTGAGGATCTCCCCTATGACAGCTTTGGGGAGCCTTCCCATTGTCTTCCATGGAATGTTCCCAACAGCATGACAACCATATTAATTAGACCATTTGCACAGGCCTATATTCAGAATGAAGATTGACAGATGACGAAGCTACACCTTAATTTACAGTCTCTTTGAAGAGGGTTTCTTATATGACATTTGCGTCTCTTTGTTGAACATTAACCAGGAAACGGAAGATTCTTGTGCAAAAATGTACAGAAGACATTCAAATTCAATTTTTCTAAAGTGACTATGTATTATACATTTTTTTTTAACCAAGGAAGTATGTCTATTTTCTTACTGTTAATGGAAATGTGCTGTAGATTCCACCATGGTCCCTTATCGATACTATATTCAATTCACAATAATATAAAAAGGATACAGGGAATAAAAAGAATACAGGGAAAAAACAGGTATCCTTCTCCTTGACTGCTTTACTTAATAAACATCTAGGAAGATATAGAAATAAAGGCCCCAGTCTGCTGACATCAATGACCGCTTTACAGTAAAAGTCCTTTCCTGGGAACTGTGTTGATCAAAACTGCTGAGTGTAGGTTAAGTGAAAATTCAACATATTCTAGCAAAATTTAAAACAGTCCCATGTTTTCTGTGCCTGATTTTGAGTGATACCGTAGAGATACCATTTCTATTCATATGCCTGTCCCCATAACAGGTTCTAAGCCCTGGGGCTGCCCCCAGACTACTCTGGAACTTCTCTTCTAGAATCTGTTATTTTTATTATGCTCCTGATAACCCGGAGATCCTCTAGCTCCTTACACTTTGTTCCAGAATGACCTTGCCATTTACTATCTCTAAGTCTTTGGAAGGTATTTGACTTCACTGAGCCTTAGTTTCTTCATTTGTCAAACTAGGCTAACCATACCTACTTCATACAGTTATTTTAAGGAGTAAATGAGATGATATATGTAAAGCACCTAACACACAACATGGTCAGCTCACAGGAGGCATTTAGTAATTGTTAGCTCCCTTCCCAATTCCTGGGTTTGGGCCCTAGTTACTGAACCACACACCCGAATTACCCAAGTTGTTCATATGGCAAGATGATGCGGAAGGCAGCTAGGGTACCTGGGTTAAAATCCAAACCAGAGAAGCCTGTCATTACGTTTTCTGCCTATGATGTGTCATCTCAGGTTGTGCGAACGCTCAGGCAGCTCATAAACTCTCTTAGTCAACTAAAGTTCTGGGATGAGCCAATGTCTCATTGAGATCAGGGCTTCTCACATTTCAAGAAAGAATCTTTATTCTGCTCAATTCTCTGTCATTGTGCAATGAAGTAGGGATAAATTGTCTTAGAGATGTCATTCAGGAACACGCTCAAAACCCATTTGGGTAACAATGAAAATGTTTAATTTTAGATCGAAAGCCCCCTAAACATTAATTGCAGAACTCAAGATAAAAATTTCTCCTCTTTGAAACAATCACAAGATTAGAAATAATAATTCAGCTCTAAAACTATAGATTACTTAGAAATGCAGTATCTAGTTTGGGGTCCCTAACTCTCTTACTTAATGTTCAGTAGACTAAAAGTGCCTGCAAAGCCAGGTGTGAACTTTCTCAGGTTAGCACTGCATCTCTATGGGACCTTGGGTCATAGTTTCCCAATCTATAAAGCAAGAACCTCAATATCAAAAACTTATTAAATGCAAAAGTAACCAAATGATTATGTGAGTAGCAATTTACATCTGCATGTGTTGGAGGCAGAGGGGAACCGAAGGTGTCCATATTTTTCCACAGTCATAAATATATATAAATTCCACAAAAAGCAATAATAAAATGTTTGCTGAAATCTAAAATAAATGTCTCCTTCTTTTGAAGGATAGACATTTGGGAAAAGCATTTCCGGTAATATTTTGTTTGGTAGAAAAAAGGTAGCTTTGCCTTTTTTCCATGTGCTTTAGAATACGGCTATTGGACTTGCATACCTGAATGGAGTGTAGAGATACGATATAGAACTTCAAACAGGAACTTTCCTGGTGGTAGAGAAATATCTAAACAAACTGGGAAAACAGAAACTGACTTAGCTAATTTGGAAATGGGCTTGGCAGCTGATGAAATAGATGAACTATAATTAAGTAATGCAATAAAGGACTTAAGCACTTTCATGACAACAAAAACACACACAACACACAAGCTAGGTGGGTAGTAACCAGGTTATTCATAGGCTCTTGCTGTCTGAAATTAGAATATTCAATGAGTGGCCCAGAACAGACATTTGCATTGTTCAGATGCAACCTTACAGGTGGAAAAAAAAAAAAAAGCGCTAAGCCACTTGGACCTCTAGGTTCATTTCTAACTCTAGGAAGACTGTCACCTTTCTGATTTTATTCTTTTCACAGAGACTTCCAAACAAAGACAGCAAAGCCACATTATTTACTGAGAATCTTCTAGCAAATCATTCTTAGCACAGTTTGGGTAGAAACCAAGATTGCAGTTTCCACTTACATTCTTGAACTTGGACAAATTAGTTCCAACTATGCATGGTATGCATTTTATTAGGTCTCCCCACCCTTGAGATAAGGCATGTTGAAATAATGATTTAACTGTCACATCCTGCACAGGTAAAGTTAGCTCGTTAGGGAAATTCACCTCCTTGCAACTCCAGAAAGAATGTGAGACTGGCAACTTTTATTTCCTTATTCAAATATTCATATACAGCTCCAAATTTCTCTTGAAGTTTAAGGAATTAGGGAGAACAGATTTTGTTTTCAAACCAGGTTGGCTACATAAACGTTTTTTTTTTCCTGCCCACAAGAACAAAAGCATCTCAAATAGAAAGACATGCACTAAAGCGCGCTCAGTGATTACTCGCTTTGGGGTGCAATTAGCAGCAAGTGAAAACCGCCTGGCCAGCCTCCCGCAGCGCGGGCTGCGGGGACCGGAAGCGCAGGTGTTGGGGTCCAAGGGCGGCGGGGAGCGTCAGGACCTGCCCACGTTCCAGGTCCGCGAGAATCGCGTGGGATTCCGTCGCGCCTGGAGCTCTAGCAGAGCTGGCACTGGCGCATGCCAAGGCCTCCGGAAGCTTAACCCGGCTTGATTTAGAAAACTGAGGGCAAGACAGAGGAGGAAAAGCATTTCTTTCCAAAAGGTCTATTAGGCGCCGGTCCAGTCTCTACTCCCCCACCCCCACTCCTCTCAACACGAAAGAACAACATTTGAAATATCAACAGTGCTTCTCAAGTCTTTGCGTTTCTAGTACTGGCAAATTTTCAAAAGAAAAAACAATAGCTTTTCGATTTTTTATTTTGCCTAATAAGGAGCTAAATTAATTCATGCATAACATATATACCGATAGCAATTTATCAATGAAAGGCATTTTTAACACCGATTGCCTCTCCCCATTCCACTCCCTTCCATCCTAGGTTTAAGGGAAAGATGGACTCAGAGTAACAAGAGACATCCTTTTAAATGGAGTGCACTTTAGCTCGGTGGAAAACTCCCTACTTGGCAAGCGACAAATGCACCCGGGCCGGGGCGGCGGGAGCGGCCGGAAGGAGGCGGCCCGGCTTACCCAGGGAGAGCAGCAGCGCCTGGACCGGGCCGGCGCGGCGCGGCTGCATCCCGCTTCCCACGGCGAGCATCGGCGGAGCGGGCGGGCGCGAGGCGGCGGGCGGCTGCGGGCAGCGAGCGCACCGGCGGGCGGGAGCCGGCGGGCCTCGGGGCTGCGGCTGGAGCGCGCCGGAGAGCCTGGAGGGGCCACGCGTCAGCCGAGTCCCTCGGACACCGGACCTGTCAGGCAAGTGAGCTCAACTGCCCTGCGCTGCGGCCTTTATAAGTCTGGGGAGGGGCCTGGGGCCGAGGACTAACTAGCGGGGTGAGGTACAAAGTGCCCGGAGTTTCATAATCAGCCCCGGGGAAGGAGTGGCCGGAGGACTGTCCGGATGTCATCCTCCCCGTCAGAACACCTGAGAGTGGTTTAGGAATGAGAAAATGCTCTTCTGGTTAGCCTCGGACTACTCCCCAAACTTTTCCATCTCCCTCTGACTCCTGCGGGAGGAGGTGGGGAGCGTGGACCAGATGGATTGGTTTGCTTTGCGGGGTCACCTGCCTGGGAGTGGGTGGTTTTAGTTGCTCTGGGTGACAGGCATAACTTGAATCAAAGTCAGTCTTCCAGCTAGGGCTGGTGTTCCTAGTACGTGCTTTTGGAAAGCTGTGTGCGTGAGTGAATGACTTGTGGACATTCTTGAAGTTTGTCCGTGGCTCAAGCGCTCTCCTCGTATTCATACCAGACACCACCCAGAGGTGCCTTTGGTATCCACACCTTCCTTCGCAGCCCCTCTGCTTCCAGTGTGGTATAGTAGGCATTTATGGCTTCAAAGTCTAGTACTTATCGTGATGATCATTTCGTAATGTATATAAAAATCCAATCGCTATGATATGTACACGTGAAACTGATACTGTGTGTCAATTATACTTCAATGAAAAAAAAGATCTAGTAATTATGAAGAAAAGCCCTAAGTTATCTTTTCTCTGTCCTATTTACCATCCGGCAGCCTGCTGCTTTTAACTTCCCCAAAATGTGCTTTAATTCTGTCACTCCTGGGACAAAATCTTTCAGTGACTTCCCGTTGCCTTTTGAACAAGGCCTGCCACATTGTGAACCAAATCAATCTTTTCAACCTCAGCTGCCACGAGGTCACCAACTTGTGGTCGCCCCCCACCCCACCCCACCCTCTTTGCTTCTTCCCACATTCCCGCCTTTGCTGTGCTGATGGAGTCCCAGTTCAGGGGAATGGCTGTCTTTTACTGGAGCTAGTCAAATCCTACTCATTTGCATGTTTCTCCCCCAAGGGCCTGCATTTCTTGATCCTACAGGCATCTCTTTTCATTCTGATCTCTTACAGCTTGTATCGTTTATCTTCTCCCTAGACTCATAGAATTCTAGATCTGGCCCTTCACACCTGGTGAAACTACTTTGTATTGTTATTGTTTAACTTTTCTTATTTGTAAGTCATATGTTCAGATCTGTACGAATACATACATTCTCTTACCTTTTTTTTTTTTGAGGAAGATTAGCCTTCAGCTAACATCTGCTGCCAATCCTCCTCTTTTTGCTGAGGAAGACTGGCCCTGAGCTAACATCCGTGCCCATCTTCCTCTACTTTATATGTGGGACGCCTGCCACAGCGTGGCTTGACAAGCGGTTCCATGTCACCCAGGATCCGAACCAGCGAACCGCGGGCCGCCGAAGTGGAACACGCGAACTTAACCAGGCTGCCCTCTCTCTTACTTTTTATTGTCTTTCCCTGTAGGTCCTAAGAACAGTGAGTCAATCTAGCAGTAATGAAAACATATATAGAAAGTGGAATCTGCTGGATGTTGATAACTCCTTACCTTTCTACTTTTAATTATTTTCTTCTTACATTCCTTTTCTTTTCTTTTTGGTTTTTTGGCATCTTTCTCCCTCACCCCAAGTCATGTGTTTTAATGTCCAGAATTCTCATGTTGGAAACAGATACTTCATCCTTCCTTCAGTGGTTAAGATCGTGGGTTCTGGATTTAGACTGTCTGTGTGTGAATCCTTGAACAACTTATTTAATCTCTCAGTTTCCTTTACGTAAAAGAGGGATAATAATACTGTCTAACTCATAGGAGCATAGTGAAAGTGCTTATCACAATGCCTAGTGCAGAGTTAGCGTTCATTAAAAATACCTATTATTATATGTAAACACGGATGCTCAGGGTTGTGGTACTTGGTAGGTGGTCAATATTCATGAGTTAAATGAACCGATGCACAGTAGGATAGAGGTAGGCTTATGGGCTCCTGAATCTAGCTTCTAAAACTATCAAGAAAGCAGGCAATAAGTGAGTCCTGACCCAACTGCTCTTTTGTGAAAGAACAAATGGAACCAAGAAAGATGATCCTGGCAAAGAGTTACAGTTTTCTGGAGCATTGACAGGGATCACAAGTTTGGTAAATTAGAATTAGGGAAAGGGACTGCTGGCTACATAATGGCTTTTGTTTTACAGATTGGATCTGGAAAAGAAATAGCTCAAGTGTTTGAAAAATTAAGGCAGAATTTGAAAGAATGGGATGTCAACTGAGAGCATTCCGTTTCCGGATTCTGCACGTAACACTGTCAGATACTTGCAAGGAGCGACAGGAAGGATTTATTAGTCCTGCTTAATGACTTGTTTCATCAAGTATAGTTTTGTGCTTTGTGCTTTGAAGGATGGGGTGGGAACACACTGGGGAGAATGGGGTCACACTGCAACAGTCAACTCTGTGGTATTGATATGTGGGGAGGAATTTTTTCACTTTGTAGCTCATGCCTGCAAGCATGAGATATCATCATCATAAAAAAAGCCTCATGCTTATCCCAAAATTTTCCACAGCGCTGTGCTCGCCTGTGGGCTGATTTCACATGGCGTGAAGAAATCTTTACTGGTTCTATGTTTACTCAACTTTCTAGCCATTAGTTTTTGAGAATGACTCCGTCATGACACATCGGGGAAGATTTGCTACTCCTCTGCAAAACAGCCTTCTTCCTTTTTTTTTTAAATAATTGGGGACAATTTTCATTAATCATTCATTTAAATATATATACATAGTATGAAGTACAATCATAATTCTTCTTAAAGGCACAAAATGTATTTGAAGATAAAACACCTTGAGAAGAAAATAATCAAGCCATCTAGAATTTTCCAACTAGGAAGCGACATAAAGCCACCAGCCAGATCAGCAATTCCCAATCTGACAAGTATTTGGATTTCTTTTCAAGGCATTAGTAAATTTAAATAATATCCATAGACTGTATATCTATCTAATACTATTTAAAAAAATGTATTGAGTCTGTATTGTGAGTACTAAAATGTATGCATTTTAAATTGAGACTGAATTCAAGGTGGCTTTGGGGCATATGTTTTTTAACTGATACATAACAAACATGTAGCCACTGTGGGGGGGATGGCTGCTGTAAAAGTCATCTTTTTAGATGAGAAGGGGTCCCCTTGGGAGAAGTGAGGAAATCCTGGCCTGGCAGAACGTGCCCCCAGGCCCTACACTTGAATCGGGCCTCAACCTATTGCAGATGGAAGCCAGGTGGAGCCTGACCTCAGCCAGCATCTAGCCTCAGACAAGAACCTGGAAAACCTCACAATTCTTCTTCCATCTCTTGCTTTTTCCTTCAACTTAGTGCTCTTTGGGACTACAACTGGCACGCATTTATTATGAAATTACTGCTTTTCAAACTGACAACTGAGAATAACTACTTTGGTAAATTAGCTTTTATATAACAAAATATTTAAAGTCTTTCTTTATTAGCTAGTCCTTAGCAAAAACTGCTGAGATGGAATGGGATTGGATTGCTTTTTTGCAACGAAGGTATTGAAAAATATAGGAAAATATCCAAGATCAGATTATTAAATTTAATGCTCAAATATGAGAACTTGAACGTGAATTCTGTTCTATCAGGTGCTAACTTTTGAAAAAATGGTTTTTATTCAAAATTTAGCTAGATGTTAATCATATGGGATCTTCTTAGCAAGTTAAGTCTGAATGAAGAATTTATGTCTTTCATGATAATTTTTTAATACATGTTAATTAAATGTCTTATAAAAGAAAAATAAAGCACAAATTTCCAAGCAAAATTCTGGGTTCCATATTTCCCCACAACTTTTATGAGAAGTGACAGTTTTGCTTTTGTCCTTGTCCAAGAATCAACAGACTACAACACTATTTAGGGGCATCTTTCATTTATTTATTTGTTCAGCAAGTATTTACTGAATGTCTCTGTAATGGCGTTGTTATCTAGATAAAGGTAAATATAAATATACAGGTACATCCCTGAACCCAAAGAACTTTTGATTCAGTTAGAAACAAAACAGAGAAAAGGAAGGAACATAAATTGAGTGTCATGACACACTTCTTTATTTGAATAACTTCTGTCATAGGTTTTTTTTGAAAGTCTTTTTCCTCTGTACTAATTCATTCTTTTTTTTTAAGTATACTTTTTTTTGGTGAAGAAGATTGGCCCAGAGCTAACATCTGTTGCCAAACTTCCTCTTTTTTTTTCTCCCCAAAGCTCCAGTACATAGTTGTGTATCCTAGTTGTAGGTCATTCTGGTTCTTCTATGTGGGATGCCACCACAGCATAGCTTGATGAGTGGTGTGTAGATCTGCGCCCAGGATCCGAACCAGCGAACCCCTGGCCACCGAAGCAGAGCATGTGAACTCAACCACCCGGCCATGAGCCAGCCTCTAGACTAATCCATTCTTTTGTTTTGTTTTGTTTTGTTTTGTTTTGAGGAAGACTGGCCCTGAGCTAACATCTGTGCCCATCTTCCTCTACTTTATATGTGGGACGCCTACCACAGCATGGCTTGCCAAGCAGTGCCATGTCCGCACCTGGGATCTGAACCAGTGATCCCCGGGCTGCTGAAGTGGAATGTGTGCACTTAACTGCTGCGTCACCAGTCTGGCCCCTAGACTAATCCGTTCTTAGTTGAGAATTGGTTTAAGAATTCAAAAAGATTGCACAGCAAAAGAAAATATCAACAAAATGTAAAGGCAACCTACTGGGTGGCAGAAAATATTTGCAAATCACATATCCAGTAAAGGGTTAATATCCAAAATATATAAAGAATTCGTGTAACTCAATAGTAAAACAACAATCCAATTCGAAAATGGACAGAGAGGGCTGGCCCAGTGGTGCGGCAGTTAAGTTCGCATATTCCACTTCAGTGGCCCGGGGTTCACTGGTTTGCATCCCGGGTGCGGACCTATGCACCACTTGTCAAGCCATGCTGTGCCAGGCATCCCATATATAACGTAGAGGAAGATGGGCACGGATGTTAGCTTAGGGCCAGTCTTCCTCAGCAAAAAGAGGAGGATTGGTGGCAGATGTTAGCTCAGGGCTAATCTTCCTCAAAATAGATGAATAATAAAAAATTTAAAAAAATTTTTTTTAAATGGGCAGAGAATCTGAATAGACATTTTCCCAAAGAAGACACAGGTGGCCAAAAGGCACATAAAAAGATGCTCAATATCACTAAACATCAGGAAAGTGCAAATCAAAACCACAGTGAGATATCACATCACATCTGTTAGAATGATTATTATAAAAAAAGATAAGAAATAACTATTGTTGGCAAGGATGTGGAGAAAACGGAACCCTTGTGCACTTTTGATGAGAATGTAAATTGGTGCAGCCACTGTGAAAAACAGTGTGGCTTTCCTCAATAAATGTGGAGGTTCCTCAATAAATTAAAAATAGAGCTACCATATGATCTAGCAATTCCACTTCTGGGTATTTATCTGAAGAAAAAGAAAACAGTATGTCAAAAAGATATCTGCACCCCCTGTTCCTTGCAGCATTATTTACAATAGCCAAGATATGGAAACAACCTGTTTATCAATGGACGAATGGATAAAGATGTGGTATATATACACAGTGGACTACTATTCAGCCATAAAAAAGAATGGAATCTTGCCATTTGTGACAACATGGATGAACCTTTAGGACGTTATGCTAAGTGGAATAAGTCAGACAGAGATAGACCTTATGATCTCATTTATGTGTGGGGAATCTAAAAAACCAAACAAACAAAACAAATTAAAAAACCAAGCTCATAGACACAGAAAACAGATTGGTGGTTGCCAGAACAGAGGGGGTTGGGCGGAGGGAGTGAAATGGGTGAAGGGGGTCAAAAGGTACATACTTCCAGGGCTGGCTCCGTGGCCGAGTGGTTAAGTTTGTGCACTCCACTGTGGCGGCCCAGGGTTCGGATCCTGGGTGCAGACGACATGGCACCGCTCATCAGGCCACATCCCACAACTAGAAGTACCTGCAACTAAAATGTACAACTATGTATGGGGGTTTGGGAAGATAAAGCAGGAAGAAAAAAAAAAAAAAAAAGGAAGATTGGCAACAGTTGTTAGCTCAGGTGCCAATCTTCAAAAAAAAAAAATTATAAAAAAAGGCACACACTTCCATTTATAAAATAAATCATGAGGATGTAATGTATAGCATGGTGACTATAGTTAATAACACTGTATTGTATATTTGAAAGTTGCCAAGAGAGTATATCTTAAAAGCGCTCATCATAAGAAAAGAAATTTTTGTAACTACGTATGGTAACAGATGGTAACAACTTGCTGTAGTAATCATTCCGCAGTGTATACAAATATCGAATCATTATGTTATATCATGAAACTAATATAATGCTATACGTCAATTACACCTCAATGATAATAACAAAAGGATTCAAAGTGGAAAGTTCTCTTGTTTTTCCTTCAGTATATCATTAAAGAGGTAGAAAAAAAATAAAAACTGAGAAAGCTTTAAAGTCTACTTAATAGTAAATTATGTTTTCTCATTGATTTACCTGATATTTGAGGGTTTTACTTAAATTAAAAATGATTCCAACACGTCAAAACTTCACACCCTGTTGGAACATTGAGTGATTGGTGTGGATGGCTAATTAATGATTGGATGAGTGTAGTCACTAAAAAACAATTTGTTCTATTTGTGGCTTTATTCAGATTGAGAACTATAGATGAAAAGGAACGTGAAAGTAGTTATTCTTAAATCTAAATGAGATGTGCCAAATAATAATAATCATATAGTAACTAATAGCCATCCCTAGCATTTTTAACTCACTATGAAGTTTGAAATATAGTTCCTTACATATTCCTCAAAATAGCCCATAAGGTGAGTACTTTTTATTTCCATTTTACAAATGAGACTAAGGCAAAAAAGGTTAAGGAATTTGTCCAAGGCCCTTCGGCTCATAAATGACAGAGAGGGGGTTCAAACCAGGCAGCCTGGCTCCAGCGCTCCACTCCTCACCACCACACTCTGTGGCTTTCACCTGTAGCAACATTTATTGCAGCAAAAGCACAGGGTTTGTTACATGTGCAATGCGCTCCGATATCCATTAAAGTCCATGTTTCTGGAGTTTTCTAGTCAGGTTATTTGCAAAGAGCAGTCACATCCCTTTGCAGATAGTTTTTACACTCTTTCCTTAAGAAAAATGTTCTATGTTGTTTTGCTGTTAAGGAGAAAATCAGGTCTGCCAGTCTTCCAGCTTCCATCTCCAAAGCATTTGTCAATCTTACTTTTTTATTGTTCATATATTGCTTATGAAAAACATCTTATTCTAAAAATGTCACATCAAAAAAATGCCATCCATGAGTTTCATGGACAGAATCTTCTGAAAAATCATTCAGTAATCACAAAATACAAAAAGAGCCAGATCCTAGTTGATTTTAGGAAGCTGACAGATTCTGAAGCTCCTGCTTCTTGAACTTGCTGTGAATTATGCCCTGATAATAGGTGAGCCTCCCCTTTGTCACTTATGCATACCCAAGGGCATTAATTACACACGCAGTGATGATGCATTAGGAATGTGGCTACCCCTACTTAAAGCACAGCCATTTCGTGTCTAGCTAACGCCTAGTTGCATGTCATTGTCATTGCCTACCTTGATGCTGCTACTCCCTGAGCAACATTTTACAGTTAAAATATTAACTTTCATAAAGTCATTGATTCAGCAATCATTTTATGTTTGGTCATTCACCAGACGTTTTCTGTCTCAGTCAACCACAAATCAGCCTTTGAGGAACTTTGCATTTTCCTGCTAAATCATTTTCTTGATTATTGCGCAATTACATATGGGTTGGTATAGTTTTACAAATATTTAATGTTGATGTTCTTTTCAGGTGTGGAAAAAGAACAGAACATACATAGTAAATATTTAAGCTTGAAACTTTCTTGTCTTTCAATCTCCTCAAAGATACTTGAATTACTTTCTATATCTAAGTCTCAATAAACATTACCTAGGATTGCCTAATTTATGCAGACCCTGGGGGTAAAAATATCCAGAAGACTGAGTGGAATGCCACAAAAATCCTAGGATTTTTCTGTTTGATATTTTTTCTCTGGTTAGCACTACCACTAACAGACAGGTAAAAACTTTCTAGTGAAGGCATAAAAACAAGAGCTATTAAAGTCTTTATTTTGATTGTATTGGATATTACTAATAACATCTCTTTGACTTAGAAAATATGCCCCAATAAACTTACATGTAAAGAAGATCGTACTCCATCTTGCAATGCATCTTAATCTATAAGGAATTGTTTGTGTAAATTGTTAACATTTGTTGTTTGGCTTGCTAGACACTGGTTCTCCCCCGCGGCCACCCTTTGAAATCACTTGGTCAGCTTCAGAAAAATTGCTAATGTCTGGGCCTTACCTTCCCAGAGATTCCAGTTCATTTGGTTTGGGAAAGGCCTCAAATGAGTGTATTTTTACAAACAGACAGCTTGATATTTTAACTAAAACGTGGAAAGAGAGGAAGAATACTAAACCAAACATTTAGCTTCAGGTTCTAGTCCTAACTGAAAAGAAACTGTTGTGTGATCTTGTATAGGTCATTTTAACTGCTCTGGGCCAGACTTTTCTCCCTCTTAACCTGCAGGTTTGAACCACATGATCTCCAATGGAATAGCTTCCTATGACCTCTGAAATATAGTACCGGGAAGATGAAACGACAGCTCTATTGTCTCTTGACGGTAGGTGCCTTTTAGCATTGAGCAATTTTAGGCCAATGTGCAAAGGCATTGGCTAAAATATCCTAGAGTGATAGCACAGATAATGTCCCCAGGATGTGAAATAGTAGTTCATCTTATAAACAGGCTTCTCCAGTCTTCTAAAATCTTGCCTCTATCTCCTTTAGGATCTTTGCTTAGGCTTCTTTTTTCCTTTTTTTTTTCTTTTCTTCCATTTGCTTACAACTTATGAATCACAAGCTCCAGACACGCACACAAAAATTGTGGGGATTTAGAAACTAGAAAATCTAGATCTTGCTGCTGATAAAGAGGACTGTCTTGTTGTATGACCCAAACCACGTTTCTAAAGCTTCACTCTTTCTGGTGGAAAAAAAAAGTATATATATAAAATCACTAAAAAGCGGAAAAGAAAGCAATCAATTAAGCAAAAACTGACATTAAATCAGTAGTTAGAAGCTCTAGCTTTCAATCCTGGCGCCCATGATTTGTGAGTCTTTTGCTTTTATGACCTTATTTACGCGGCACTAGCTTCATCTATGAAATTTGGAGAGAAATGTTTGTCTTTCATTCATCGCAGTGTTTTCATGGGCCTCAAGTGAGGGAATGTTTAATAAAATTGTGAGACAGAGCTGTAAGATATCATTGTTGGCATTAATAAACATCAGACATTCACTTAGTGGCAGGATATATAAAAGAGTCAAAAAAGTTAAAAGGGTACCATGATAGTCTGGATTCCCAAAGCAGAAGGCAGTGGACAGTCCAAAGAGGAGGCCTAGGTGCCAATAGCAGGTGGGACAGAAGTCAAGACGATGGAATGGAGGAAGAGGTTTGGCAATGATAAGGTCACTGGTAACCTTTCAGGAGAAAGTTCAGCAGAAAGGAGAGGACGGAAGTCAAGTAGTAGACATATGATATCCTTTATTTCTTCTAATTCCAATATTGCCATCAGAAAAAATGAGTCATCTGTGAGCCTCAGCACAGGCCTCTCTGAAGTTGTCATAACTGAGTGTAAAGCTCACGTAAGAGAGATGAGTCATTCTTCCTTGAGGGTCTTTGTTTAACCCTTACTGGACGCGAGTGAATGAGACAGAGAAGTTGCTGATTGTAGGTTTTACTATAAGATGCATTTCGTACTTTTTTCTTGTTTAATTTGGAGGGAAACATCAAAATAATTTCCTTCAATACGACGTAGCTCTAAGAAGGTATCCTTATACATTATGATAGAGGGATTAGGGAAAAAGAGATTTTCTGAGATGCTGAGATTTTAGACTTGCTATATCACTCACTCCTTATTTAAATGTATTTAGCCTCTTCTCTTATTCCTTTCCCATCGATCCCTATTTCACTATTTGTGTGTGTGGTGGGGAGATATATACAATAGAAACTATATGTTTATACATAGATGTATATATGGTATATATGTATATGTATGTGGCAGGGGAGGGGGAGATATATACAACAGAAACTATATGTATATATAAATATATGCATATAGTATCTATTGTATCTCTGGTGAGTGCAGATAGCTGACTCGAGAGAAACAGACATGGGTCTGCATCCTCAGTCTTTACATGGTGCTATAGAACTTATTGTACCAGAAGAAATAGTCCTTCAGATCTATTCTTCCCACTTTAGTGCAACTGCATGCCTAAGAGTATATAAAAAATGAAGTTAAATGAAACCCAAAATCTCACTAGAGAAAACCTGAGCTTTACGCAAATTCCCTAGAAACTTTCTGTATCCTAGCTAGATGGTAGAGTGTGTCACTGGATTTGAAAGACATATTGCCCATATAGCTGTAGGGTTCCAAAAGGAATGGTTGTAAACTGCACTTCTCTTTGCAGCTACCCTGTGCGACCCATCTCATAGTGGATATTATGGTACCCAAAGATGAAAACTGCTGCTGCTCTTTGTTATGATATTGATTGTACCAAGGTCCCTGAGAAATCTTTGACTCTCCAAAATCACAAGCCCACAGGAGATATTCAAAAGGGAACACTAAAGCATGGTCAATATGAAACAGTAGGATAGGGATGGCTTTGACGTTAGAGGGTAAATTTGAGGGTGGAAAGGTTGACGCCGTATGACATTTATACTTTTGTGACTTTTGATTTCAAAATACTTTTACGACACTCCAGTTCCAATGAATTGGCACTTTTGCTTATTTTTTGCTCTGGTCAACACTCAAATGAGTCTTAACTTTAATATCACTTCCTCCGGAAGCCTTCCCTGACCTTCCAGACCACGTTAGGCACTCTGAATGATGTCCTTGCTTTATATCCTGAACTTTCTCTATCATAAAACTTATCAGTTCTTCATCCGTTTGCTTCTTTGCTTCTCTCACTGAAAGATAAGCTCTAGGAGGAAGGGATCAACGACTATGCTTATTGAGTAACTTATGTGACAGGCAATGTTCTGCAATATGAAGTTAAACATTTTGGAACATTGCCTGGCACATAATGTTAGTCCATAAATATTGACTATTGTTATTGTTAGTGGTGATTTAAAAGTTGTATTCTCAATACCAGATTCTAATATTCTTGAAGCCAAAGTGATGCCTTAATTGTGTTTAGATACCCTGCTGTCTCTAGTTTAGTCTTGCATATAGTAGGCAGCAAATACATAGTTGTTGAATGAATTTGTTCATTACCAAAGCTGAATTCCATATTATAAATTATAGGAAGAGAAGAAAATTACACCGGGACTCAGTTGTCCTATATCTGGTATTGATCAGCTGTTACAATGCTAATAATTGCAACTGTAATTCCTTTTACATTAATGATGTGCATATTATTGCAACTAGCTCCTGGACCAGTTTTGCTAGACACCTACAAATCAAATTTAGGGCCAATGGTAAGGAAGACTTGCCCATTAAGCAGGACACTTAACAATACTTCTCTGAATTGATCAGTACCACTGACAAGTCACGATGTCGTATGATGGGTTTGGTATGGGCAACCAAAAGCCTGTTGAGCAGAAGAAATTATTTTAAGCAATCTTCAGATTATGATGTTTGTTGAAGACTTTATGAGATCTTGAATCATGCTGAGAACCGGTCAGAGATGAGATGAATCATTTTAAGAAAACACTCTGCAACTTAAGGAACCAAGGGACTCCTTCTATTGGCAACCCAGTGATTAGGAGCCCAACCAACCCCAGACCCTTGTGCTCCATGTGAAAAAGAGCTGGTCACATTTGGATGACCATCACTATGAAAATTAACACAGGAGTGATACTAAGACCTGAAAGATAGATACATGAGCAACGTTATTGAGAGAAGCGGCGTCACTCAATTCCATGTAGTAATTATTATGAAGCATTTGAATACTTCTTACCTGTTCATCCCTAATTTATGACAGATTTAGCAACAATGATAGCATAAGACAGCCCAAGTTATTTAAAAATCTTAGGTTTGAAACTAAAACACTTTTTTGATAGGGAAAAAATAGCATGACACGTAGTTAAGAAATTATAAATAAAGGAGTACAAATAAACTGCTAAGAAGACCCAGCTACTTCTTTCTATTGCTAAAAAAATTCTTGCTTCCACCTTCTTCATTGGATTGGCCTATACATATGTTCAATCATAACTTTTCTTCTGAATGGAATTCCATTATATTTTATTAGAGTTTATGAAAGTTTGTCGTTTCAAAATTATTTTACCAAAATGTTATAATTTTCATGAGATTTTTCTCAACCTCATGAAGTAGCGTGGGGTCTTCCAGACTTTTCTTGACTGAGACCTAAAGTCATTTTACATTAAGATGCAGCATACTTAAGAATATATACTCATATATATCTAAATAAATGCTTTAAAAGCAATACTTTATCTTGTTGAAATGTACTGTGATCTCTTCTATTTTATTTCATACGAAAGATAAAATAATGGCTGAGATTCATTAAAATTTATTTAATGACACACTAATTGGTTACAACATGCAATTTAGGGAAAAAACAAACAAGTGTATCAATGATGCGTTAGAGTCGTGGTTTTCCTATGGATCCTGGAGCCCTGGAGCTATGTGAGGAGGTGGGGCGCTCAGAGTCTGTAGTGGTCAGAGATGGGAGCAAGAATGTGTGTTCCTGGAGTGGATGGATTCCAGGTTGTCACTCTCACTTTGTTATTTTTTGTTGTGTATCCAGGTCTTCCACATAAAATTTCATTTAAAGAGCATATCTTTATGGGCTGGCCCAGAGGTGTAGTGGTTAAGTTTGGTATGCTCTGCTTTGGCAGCCTGGGTTCGTGGGTTCAGATGATGGCACAGACCTCCACCACTCATCAAGCCATGCTGTGGCAGTAACTCACACACAAAACAGAGGAAGACTGGCACAGATGTTAGCTCAGTGCCAGTCTTCCTCACCAAAAAAAAAAAAAAAGGAATGTATCATTGGTTTAAAAAATTGACAATTAACCTCTGTATATTGTAATTTCCTTACCTTATGGGTCAAATCCTGTTATGACAAAAACCACTGCTTCTGAAATCACTACAGAAAATAAAAGATTTCTTGTATGATGTTTTGTTTATTTCAAGTAATGCTATAGGCACAAAGTTACAGTAAAACTAAAGTATTTGTCTAGGTCTTAGGATTTTTTCATAACAGTTTTCCTTACATCTTTTAAATCTGGCATCAGAATTTTGGGAGTTCTGTTATGGGCTTGTGTTAAGTTGGTTAGATGATTTCCATGGACTTTAGCCCCCTTGCTCAGAATTCAGTGCTGAGTTTGTTTTTCTTTTTTTTTTCCTTTTTCTCCCCAAAGCACCCCGGTACATAGTTGTATATTCTTAGTTGTGGGTCCTTCTAGTTGTGGCATGTGGGACGCCACCCCAGCGTGGTCTGACGAGCAGTGCCATGTCCGTGCCCAGGATTCGAACCAACGAAACACTGGGCCACCTGCATCGGAGCAGGGCCAGCCACTCGGCCACGGGGCCAGTCCCCAGTGCTGAGTTTTGAGTGGCCACTGTTTTTGTTTCTGATAAGTGAATACATCTTCTTTAAAGGTCAAGATAGTTTATTTATTGACTTATTCTTCATGCTTTTTCAGATAAAGAACATTTCATTTCAGTCAAGGGAAAATTAGAGTATTTTTTTAGACTTTATCAGTTTGTCAGGAATGAGAACAAATTGTTCCCAGAGAGATATGCAATATTAAGGACAAAGGTGACATTCCACAGTTTTAAACTAATTAGAAAGAATTTAAAATGATTACTGGAACTTCCTGAAATTACATCTGTTTGAGACAGGAACAAAAACCCTGCTTATAAAGATGAATCAAAATTGGAGTGGGGTGGAGGATGGGGGGAGGAATAGAGAGCAAAAGAAGAAAGAGAACTTGTATTGATTGAATGTTCGCTGTGTGTCAGACGTTAAGCTGAGTGTATTACATATAGTCCTTCTTTTAATCCTACACAATCCATTGAATAGATACAAGAATCTCCAGTTTACTGATGAGGACCTGAGTGTTGAATGACTCATCCAAGCTCAAGCCGTGATGGAGCTGGGATCTGAAACTAGGGGTGTTAGATTCCAAATCCACGGTCTTGCCCAGCGTTCCCTTTGCTTCCCGAGACCAGGCCTCTTCGGCATGGTTCCGTAAGTTGCCCTCCTCACTGCTGCCCCAGCGCAGGTTCTCTTGCTGACCCTGGTCTGAACCCTGAGCCACATTCCCTCCTGCTCTCTCTCTCCTCACTCCTCCTATGGCCAATCCCTCTGTGGCTCCTCCTCCCATTTGGGGCCCATCTCATCCTTTAGGCTCAGCACTCTCTGCCCCTCCCTGTTCCTTAGCTTCCACCTGACTCCAATTTAGCTTTGACTTTTGACTTCACGGCATCAGGCTACCTAAGGTAGGTTAATAAGCCTCGTGGTTTAAAGCAAGGACTCCTCCTACAAGAAAGTCACATCTCAGTTTACGCCGGACCGCCAGGATGGAGGATTAGCACCCATGTAGACACTTCACCTCTCAGTAACTCAGGCTTTGGTTGAGAAAGATTTAGGTTCCAAATTTGAGGGTCTGTTTGCATGAGAATTAGAGGAGCTGAAGAATTGAGAGGCCCAAAGGAGTAAACTATTTGAGGTCAACAACTGGCTGGTGTCGCGTGAAACTCTTCAGAGGGGTTTATGCCGAGCCAAGAGTCAACTCTCCCCCGTCCCAAACAGTCTATCAGATAGGGAGGAAGGTCACCCAGAGGGGAGACTGGATGGGTGGCCTTAGCTTGAAGTGGAAAGACATTTGTGGTTGTGGATAAGGGACAACTGGGTGCGTGGAGGGCAGAAAACTCAGAATTTTTTCTAGCTGGAGGGTAAACAAAAAAGGCCAGAATGAGGAGTACGTCAAGCGCAAAGCTGTAGCATGTGATTTTGTAGAAAGCTGAGGGTACAACAGCACAGTTTCTTTGTGACGTAACGAGAAAATGTAGTGCTGTGAGGAAAAAGAGATTTCTCTGTGCTCTTATGACTGAGGGAAAGAAAACAATCAAGAGCTTTTTTTCAAATGAAGTATAGATCCTCAGGAAAGGAGGTTTGTTGTAGCTGGGATCCTGATTACAATCTGGAGAGCTCTCATGTGTAGAGTTTCCCGAAAGATCCTCCTTTTTGTAGGTCAGAGGACGGGGGAGAGCCGTTGAATTTTCCCAGGCCGCTCTAGAAAGGCCTGAGGAACACTTTTTAAGTTTGTCTCCTTTTCTGGTTGGTGAACCAGGCCTCACGTCTTGCACTTTTTTTACATCCTCCAGTGCCTGGCTCTGTACCTGGAACATAATCAGTGCTCCATTTATGTTCTTTAGGTGAATGAATGGGTTGGGCATTAAATGGGATGACATATGTGAAAGCACTGAAGAGGATGGATGGTGAAAAGCATGGACTTGTATAGAGGGAGACTGGCACAGAGGTGAGCTCAGGGTGAATCTTCCTCAGCAAAAAAAACAAGCATGGGCTTGGAGGGAGCCAGCCCTGTGGCCTAGTGGTTAAGTTCGGCATGCTCTGCCTTGACAGCCGGGGTTTAGTTCCTGGGTGCAGACCAACACTACTCATCGGCTGCCATGCTGTGGCAGTGACCCAAATGCCAAAAAAAAAAAAAAAATGCATAGACTTAGAGCCAGATTGCCTGGGTTCAAATCCTGACGACCCCATTTACTAATTTTGTGACTTTGGGTTAGTCACTTTACCTTTCTGCACCTTGGTTTTTCCCTACTGGTAGAGTGGAAATAATAGTATTACTCTCTCTTAAGGGTGCTGTGAGTCTTGTATAAGCATATTTAGAACTGTGCCTGGCCCATGGTAAGAGTTCAGTAAAGTTTAGCCACTTGAAACTTAACAACCTGGAAACTCTAAACCATACAAGGTTTTTATTGTTTTTAAAATGGCCAAGATTGGATAAAAAGCTAATGCAATACAGTAAGCCCATGGCATTCAAGTGTTTAATATTTTAAGTTTGATTGTTTGTTATCAGTCCTAAAGGTTGTAACTTAGAGTAATGGGTAATTTTACTTATGAATGAATTTAAATCACCAGTAATGTTAGACTTATATGCAAGATGAATCTTTTCTCTGGAGAGTGTGCCCCAAAATATTGCTCACGGCACCTGACACTGCTTGTAATTACATATCCATTATCTATTTTCCTAGTAAGCAGTATGAGGACAAGGATGATGTATGTCTTATTTCCAGAGCCTAACACAATAATAAAAATAGCTAAAAATTATGGTACATTCACTACGTGCCAGCTACTATGCTGAAAGCTTATAAGCTTACATAATTGGCATCAATTAATATCTCATTCAATACTCACAACAACCCTTTGAAGTTGGCACCATTATTGTAATAGATTATTGTTCAAACACATTCACTCTCCTACTCCCACTTCTATGTGTAGAAGGTACTTCCATACCTCTTGATTCTGATGTTGGTCATATGACTTGCTTGGGCCAGTGAACTGTAAGCAGATATAACACAAGCTGAGGCTTGAAAAGCACATGCATGTGTAGGGGAGGAAGACATTTCCTCTACCCACTCTGGGTCCTTCTGGCCAGAAAACAAATTAAATTCACATAAGACAGAATAGCAAGAAAAAATTAAATAAAGCTTTATAACATGTATACATGGGAGAGGCTCAGGCAAACTGGGCAACTCACCAAAATGGCTGAAGCTGCCACCTTAAATATCATCTTCAGCTAAAGACAAAGGAGGATGTTGGGGGTGAGGGGAGGTTTCGGGAGGTTACCAATCAAGTACAGTAAACAAGAGTAAGATTCTTATGCAGACTTGAGTCCTCGCCTTCAGCATTGATGAGAGTTTCTAGAGATAAGGTCATCCCCTCTTCCTCCTGGTACAGAGAGGGAAACACCTTTACAGATGGAGATTTCCTTTACAATGTAAGTGTCTCTTAACAAAGGGTAAGTAAATTCTGCTTTTCAGGGTTTCTTTCCTGTCTGAAGCTTTTAAGAGTTACCAGCCCCAAATAATCCTCATGCCAAAGAGATGTATCTTGGAGTGGCCAGTTTCAGTTCCCCACACATGGAGGGTCTTGCTTTCTTGCACCTCTGCCATCATCATTAAAAACAATGCCCAGGCTAGCACCTGCTCCCAGCAGAAGGATGAGAGACGTGAAGCAGAGCTAAGCCTCTAGTCAAAACCAGTCAAGATCAGCCCATCTCCAGCCAAATTCCAGACTCATGAGGAAACCCATCCAAAATCAGCAGAGGTTGGCAGCTCTTTTTAGGCACTGTACCCACAAATTTTGATAAGTTGTGTTTTTATTTTCATTTGGTTCAAAATATTTTTTAATTTCACTTGAGACTTCTTTGATTCATGTATTATTTGAAATGTGTCGTTTAATCACAAAATATTTGGGGATTTTGTTAGTGATGTCATCTTTAATTCCACTGTGCTCCGAAATCATACTCCTTGTGATTTGTCTTCTTTTAAAATTGTTGAGGTGTGTAATATGGCCCATAATGTAATCTATCTTGGTGAATGTTACATGTGAGCTTCAGACCCATGTGTTTTCTGCTGTTGTTGGATGGAGTGTTAGGTCATGTTAATTGATAGTACCTTCAAGTCAACGATATCTCTACTGATTTTCTGCCTGCTTGATCTATTAGCTACTCAAAGAGTTGAAGTCTCCAACTATAAAAGTGGGTTTGTCTATTTCTCCTTTCATTTCTATCAGTTTTGCCTCAAATTTTTGGTGTTTTGTTACTAGGTGCATATACATTTAGGATTGTTATGTTTTCTTGGAGAATTGACTCCTATATCATAATGCTTCTCTTTATCCCTGATAATTTTCCTTGTCTGCTTTTTCTGAAATCAATACAGCTCCCCCAGTTTTCTTTTCATTTGTGTTAGTGTGGTATGTCCTTCTCCATCCCTTTGCTTCTAACTTTTCTGAGTCTTTATATTTAAAGTGGGTTTCTTATGGATATCATGTAGGTGGATCTTGTTTTCTGTCCACTCTAACAATCTCTCTTTTAATTGCTGTATCTAGACAATTCTCATTTAAATTGACTTTTTATATAGTTGAATAAATATCAACCACATTTGCAACTTTTCCACTCATTGCATTTGTTCCTTGTTTCCATTTTTGACTTCTGCTATTTTCTGCCTTCTCTGGTTTTAATTGAGCATTTTATATGATTTCATTTCACCTCCTCTATTAGTGTATCAATTGTAGAACTTTTTAAAAATTTTCAGTAATTACTCTAGAGTTTGAAGTACACATTTTAGACTAATCTAAATCCATTTTCAAATAACACTGCTTCACATGTAGTGCAAATATCTTACAACGGAATATTTCCAATTCCTCTCTCCTATCCCTTGTCACATTAGTGTCTTTTATTTCATTTATCCACATGTTATAATCACCCAATAAATTATTATTAATTATTATTACTTTAAACAGTTATCCTTTAGATCAAGTAAGAAGAAAAATAAAATATTGTACTTTACTTTCATTTATTCCTTTTTCAGTGCTTTTCTTTTCTTTATGTAGATCCAAGTTTGTGGCTTGTATTATTTTCCTTCTTCTTGAGGAACTACTGTTAACATTTCTTATGGGGCAAGTCTGCTGGCAAGGACTTCTCTCAGTCTTTATTTTTCTGAGAAAGTTTTTTATTTCTCCTTTACTTTTGAAGGACAATTGCTGGATATAGGATTCTAGGTGGTTGTTTTTCCTTTCATTGCTTGAATTATGTCACTTCACTCTACTATTGTCTGCATGGTTTCAGAGGTGAAGTTCACCACATTCTTATTCCTCTACAGGAACATGCTTCTCTGGCTTCTTTCAAGTTTTTCTCTTGTCTTTGGTTTTCTGCAGTTTTTATATAATTGACCTAGTTGTAGGTTTTTTGTTATTTATCCTGCTTGATATTCTCTGAGCTATCTGGATCTGTGGTTTGGTGTCTGTCATTAATTTCAGAAAATTCTCAGCCACTGTTACTTCAAATATTTCTTCTGCCCTATTCTCTTTCTTTTTTTCCTTCTAGTATTACAATTAAGTGTATGTTACACCTTTTGAAATTTTTCTACATTCTTGGATGTTCTGTTCTGTTTTATTATTATTTTTTCTCATTGCATTTCAGTTTTGAGTAGTTTCAATTGATTTATCCTCAAGTCCATTGATTCATTCTGTGGCTGTGTCTTGTCTACTCTTGAGCCCATCAGAAGCATTTGTCACCTCTATAACAGTGTTATGACCTCGAGTATTTCCTTTTGGTTCTTTCTTGGAACTTCTATCTCTATGTTTATATTACCCATCTGTTCTTGTGTGTTGTCTACTTTTTCTATTAGTGTCCTTACTATACTAATGATTGGTATTTTTAATTTCTTATCTGATAATTCCAACATCTGTGTCCTATCTGAGTTCTGTCACTTGCTTTGTCTTTTCACACTGTTTTTTCTTGCCTTTTATCATACCTTGTAATTTTTTGTTGAAAGCTGGACATGATGTATCAGGTAACAGAAGCTGAGGTAAACAGGACTTTAATGGGAGGTTTTATGTTAATCTGGCTGTATGGAACGTTTGCTGCAGTTGTAGGTATGAGAGGCTTAAAATTCCTCTAGAGTCTCTTTTTTTCTTTTTCGTTTTTTTTGGCTCCCCTCATTACTTTGGGAAGCCCAAAGTACTGGTCCTCAGAGAGAGGCTGCACATCTTCAGCTCTTTCAGCTATAATCTGCTCTTATTATACTGGGACCCCACTGTCATAGTGCTAAGATATGTGGGAAGGGATGGGTTCTATAATCTTGTGATTGTCTGCCTTTTAATGAGTGTGTCCCTGGGCTGTGAGTGTGCTTTTTCCTCCCTGAGATAAGTTAAGACTAGAGGGGGCTGGAGTGGGATCACTGCCCTTTCCTCAGGAGGGATAAGGCTCTGGTAAAGTATTTCCTATGGAAAATAGGCTTTTGTTATGGAGACTGCTCTGGGCATACTTCATAGGGTTATGCTTCCCCTCCCCACTAGATCCAGGAGGGTCTCTTTCTAGGCTCATTGGAGATAAAAACCCATTAACATATGGGTTCTCTCCAAGACTGCAGTCCCCAGGAGTTTCTCATTCCATACTACTCCACACTCAGCCTCTAGAAATTCCTCAAAATTACCATTTAAGTGTTCATACCAGTTTATGGCTCCAGGTTTCTGCTTCAATAAGCAGATTTCAGCAGTGACTCTGAAGTCATCTGTCTCTACTTTTCAGGGCAGCAGTTTGTCCTGTGGCCTCAGTTCTCCAACAGGTCCAAGAAAATGTGTTGATTTTTAGTTTGTTCAGCTTTTTCTTACTGTCAGGATGAAAGCGATAACTTCTAAGCTCTTTACATGTCAGAGCTGGAACCAGATAACCATCAAATCATTTTTTAAGAAGGGAAGATGTTAGTCAGAAACTACATTCCTACCTGGAATAGATTAATCTCATTCTTAACAGCATTCCTCAAATAAGCTCAATTTATGGACTTTCCAATGTGAAAAAAAAATCCACTAGGGGGCCGGCCCGGTGGCACAGCAGTTAAGTGCATATGTTCCACTTCAGCCACTCGGGGTCCGCCAGCCGGGATCCTGGGTGCGGACATGGCACTGCTTGGCAAGCCATGCTGTGGCAGGCGTCCTACATATAAACTAGAGGAAGATGAGATGGATGTTAGCTCAGGGCCAGTCTTCCTCAGCAAAAAGAGGAGGATTGGCAGCAGATGTTAGCTGAAGGCTAATCTTCCTCAAAAAAAAAAAAAAATCCACCAAAAAATCATTATGAGATTTAACAACATTCCCATTGAAAATCAGAAGACTATGTTTATTCAACCTCTGTGAACTCATTTTCCCCTTGGAGCCTCTCCCATATCCAAAACAGAACCCACGAATTTAATTGGCTGATGGAATTGTACAGTAACATCAGAGACTTGATAAAGACAACATCCAGAGAAGAAGTGCCTATGAATCTATTTTTTCGTAACTGGAAACAAAGACAACATTGGATGTGCCAAGAAACTATGTAATCACTATTATTATTATCACTTGAAAATGAACAATAATTATGTCATAGATATGGTCATTGAAATATACTGGTAAAAATATAGGTAAAACTCATTGGATTTTTTTGGTTTATCTATTTGGTGGACTCTTTTGGTATTTAAACTTGTCCCATTATTTCTGTTCATCTCCTTGTTGAATACTCAGTCATACAGATATTGAAGAGAGCCTGGGTAAGTCCCAAGAGGTCTAGCCCAACTTGAAGTCATTCCCATTTGAAATAAAAACATGGAGTAATGTTTGCAGTTAGTCTGTTCATGTAAGTACCAAATGGACTCCAAGAGTCTACTTGAACTTGTGATTTGGTGGCAGGATCACCCTGGGAACCCAGGGCGAAACCTGAGAACAGACACAGATCAGTGTCTGTGCTGGAATCTCTGGCCTGAGCACACAACCAAGAGCAGCCACAGGAATGGGGTGTAGAAAGAAAACCTCTCCATTTTGAGTGGTGGTGAACAGACTTTCTCTCTTTCAGCTGAGACAGGACAATCAGAATGTTCTTACAGGATAAGAGGCTTCCAGGAAATGCTCCAGCAGTTAAGAATGGAGATTGGAAGGGACCACAAAGGGTGGATGTAGAGTCTTGTCCCTGAAGATTTTAGAGGCGGGGAAATCGACTGCTATCTATGTTTTAAGTGCAATTTCGTCAAAAGACGGCAGAATAGATTAGGTCACTTCTTGGGGTATTGACTTTGCTAATGATGATTTTCACTATTTTTAAACTTCATTCTTGAACCCCAGCTGCCCCACCCGTTAGCTCGAAGTGGTTTAACAAGCTTGAATCATAGTTTTATCTGTAGTACGGAGTTAACAGAACACATAATGTGGGATACTTTTGAGGCTGAAATAATTTCACTTATTCAAAGAACAGGAAAGAATCCCTGGCAGATAGAGGGTGGTCAAGAAATGACGTGTCAATTCTCCCTAAACATACCCTCCTCACCCCGCCCCCCCACCACATGCCAACTAGGAAACAATCCTTGTCCACGATGAAGATTACAGATAAACAGTACATGCCAAAATGTCAGAAAGGGCCTTTCAATTTTATTATAAAACAAGCAATAGTTTAACAGATGTAAATGTCCTCACTGTGGGAAATGTTGCAATTTTATGACGGTTTAAGCAATGTTTTCACGTATGCACAGTCGCTGGATATCAGTAGGACACAATTATAAACAATGACTCCTCAAATTTAGCGTGGGTAGGATCTTTGTCTTTTACAAAGAAAATTGAGTAATAGGACTTTTTTCTTAATGTCTAAAATGTTTATATTGTACTACATATCAGAGCACGGAGGACAAAAAGAAATAATTTAATGTGACTCCTTTAGTTTTTCTTTATTCATGGCTGTGGCATCCATCTTCATTTTGGTTCCTGAAGTAATGTCAATTTTGTATTGTAAGTGTTGTGATATAAACTTTGTAAGCCTGAGCTTAACTTTTTCCTTAAAATTTTTTTCAGAAAGCATAAACATTACAACTGTTCTGAAATTGCTACATATTTGAAGTCTTATTTTGTTCAAGGACAGAGACAAGTTATTAAACAAAATTAAATAACATCCCGAGTACAGGATTCTTGAAATTACACATTTTATTGATGTACAGTTGTAAACAATAGGAACATTGCTGGCAATCTGAAAGAGCCAGTAATCTGTAAATTCTGTAGTTATCTATAAAACTACAGGTCAGCTGATATTTGCTGCAAATGCTTATAGCAGTATTTATTCATTTAAACCTTAGTCAGAGAATGCGTGATTTTATTATAATAGAATATAACAAATTTTACAATTATTTATATTTACGAAGTCACATAGTTTTTCATTCTTTTACCATCCTTACTGCTTAATCTAATTGTGTTGATTTCCCAGTTTGAGTGAAAATAATTTTGCACTAGGAAGATAAAAACAATATCATTTGAAACAGAATGGACAATGATTTGTGTTACGGACTGACTTTCGTCCCTCTAAAATTCATAGTTGAAGCCCTAACCCTCAGTACTTCAGAATGTGACTGTATTTGGAGATGGGGTCTTTAAGAAGGTGATTAAGTTAAAACAAGGCCATTGGGGCAGGCCCTGATCTACTCTGAGTGCTGTCCTTAGAAGGAGAGGAAATTCGGACACAGGGAGAGACATCAGATACATGCACACACACAGAGCAAAGAACATGTGAGGATGCGGCAGGAAGGCAGGCCAAGGAGAGAGGCCTCAGAACAAACCAAAGCTGCCCATACCTTGATCTTGGACATCGCAGCCTCCAGAACTATGAGAAAATAAATCTCTGTTGTTTAAGTCACCCACTCTGTGGTGTTTGTTATGGCAGCCCCAGTAAACTAATACAGATTTGAGGCTTACAAATCCTTATGAGGAAGGTATGACTATTATTTTTTTAAATTTATTATTATTTTATAGGTAAGAAAAAAACTATAGCACAAGGAACCAAGGTTTGAACCCAGCAGTAAAGAGCCAGAGCCTCGCCTTTGACCTCCCACCTTTTTTCTGCTCTCCTCACTGCACATTATATCCAATGCTATTAAAACCATACTTACGTCATACATATTTCCTTTGCAGTCAAATTGAGTACATTGTCAGTGAAAACAATCTCACAAATTATGATGGGAAAAAAGGAGAAAAGAAAAGGAGGAAAAATGTAGGCAGGTGCAGAACACTCACAAGAAAAATATTTCCACTGAGCAGATAAAAACTGTGACCGTGCATTGCTGTAAACTTGTGTGACTTGGAGTGATAATCTAAGTTCTGTTAAATGACTTAGGAGACCTCAGGGCCCCGTGAGGAGACAACAGAATGACTGAAGGCACGCGTTGTCACAGCTTAGGAAAACCATAGAAGAAAAGTAAAATTTCTTATAAATGAACAACTTTTTGAAATGCCAAAGGAAGACAATAGAGTTTGTTTAAAACACAGTAGGGGACGCGGAGGACAGAATTGAGAAAAGCAAGTAAAATAATAGATGTAGACAAAATAAAAATAATTAAGGTAGCAGAAACTCTTAGTTTGTTTACATTTTACACTAATGATAAGAAGTGGGGAGACTATGGTATTTTGGATTAACCTTTCTACTGAGAATATCAAGAAAAGCTGCAGGAAAACAAAACAAAAGGAAGTATTGCTCTGAAGGCATCAAACAGCTAGCAAGGCAGTAAGGAATGGAGGGAGCCACATCTGGGAGGAAGGGGAGTGCCCCATATGTTGGGCTGCTTTCCCCTTAGGCTGATTCCCAACAGAGAAAGCAGTGGATGAGGGACAGAAAAGCTGAGCAGAGAGATTGACAGACTTACAAGGATGTGGACAAAAATTAGAATTTAGATCCTACCAAAAAGGAGGGTCCTTGTTACCATAACCCCTGCGTTCTATTTGGGACTTAAAGATTTACATCCTAATAGAAGAAAGAACCAGAGATAGATCAGGCCTCTCATTTTACAGTCAAGGAAACCAAGGCAGAGAGAAGCTAAAGAATTTGCCCCAGGTCATCCAGTTACTGGTAACAGAGCTGGGGTTCGAACCTGTCTCGTCTGACTCCAGCGTTCAGGCTTTTTATTTTCATACGACAGTATGAATAATATTGACACCCAAATCCAACAAAGATGCACAAATAAAAACTTTAGACCAATTTCACATATGAATTTTGATACAATAATCTTCAAAAAAACCCCAGAAAATAAAATTCAGCAGCACATTTAAAGAATAATATAACAAGAGCAGGTGTGATTCGTACTAGCAATTGGAAGAGAATTTACCATGAAAAAAATTATTAATTTAATTCAACATGTAGAACAAGGGAAAAATCGTAATAATCTCCATAGATGTTGAAAATTCGTTTGATAAAATTCAATATCCATTCTTGATTTGAAAGTATAAATAAAAAGATTTTTTTTAATATACATAGATCAACTCAAGAGTCCACATCATGTTGATGGAAAACACTAGATGAATTCACACTAAAGCTGAGAATGAAACAAATTAATACAGGCCAGTATAATTATTAGCATTAGATGAGCAAAAGAAATAAGAGGCAAAAATATTTGAATAGCAGGATATAAATTATCATTATTAATAGAAGAAATGATTTCGTATCTTTACAAAACAAGAAAACTATAAACTATTACAATCAAAGAAGCGTTTCAGTAAGATGGGTGAAAACAAACTTTATAAACAAAAATTGACGGCCTTCCTACATAAACTCAACACCCAGTTAAAATATAAAATGGCACATCTAACTAACAGTAATAGAATGATTTTTAGTATCTGTAAGTAAATTTAACAAGAAATGTGCAAGAACTCGACGAACAATATATTAAAATACTATTATGAAAGATAAAAGAATTGACTCAACTGGGAGGTATACCCTAATCTTGGATAGAAACACTCAACATCGTAAAAATATAAATTCCCTCTAAAGTAAGGCTATGCATGTAATACAATGATAACAAAATGACATGCGATTTTTGAAATAGACTAAGGAAATCAATGAAACAAAACAGAATCCAAAGACAGCAAGCACTATGGGAGTAGTATGTAATATTAATGTAGCATTGCAGATCAGTGCACAGCGGGGATTATTCAATAAATGTTGAGAAATTGCGATTGGCATTTAAAAGATAAACGACTTTATTTACTTACTTGTTGCACTAAAACAACTTTTAGATGGATCAAGTATTTAAACTTAAAAATGAAGCTATAAGAGTACCAGAGAACACCAGGGAAGCTTTTCTTTGTCTTCTTCATGTGAAGGCTTCATTAAGTGTGGAAAGGAAAGAGAAACCACAAAATACAAGATGGATAGACTGAACCACAGGAAATGTTGTATCAAAAAAGCACCATAAATAATTCAAAAGACAAACAACAAATATTTGCAAGACATCTCTAAAAGCAGAGGGCTAATTTTCTTTATATAAACGGTGCCTTATTTCTAACTAATGATGTGGACCCTTGGGTTGGTAAAGAAATGGAAATATTAACATATTTTAAATACAGACAGTGATGAGTCTTTGAACCAGCAACTCCACTTTTGGGAACCAGCAATCTCGTTTCTAAGAACCTATCCTTACAAACATGCATATCTGCATATCTGCAACCTGATGTACACACGAGGAGATTCCCTGCAGCCCTATCTGCTGTGATAAGAGACCGGAGGCAATGTGAATGCTCACCAAGTAAAGGCCCGTTGATTGATATGGTGCATAGACCAAGGCGATGCTACGCAACTCTGGAGTAAATGACTCAGCCTGGGATGTACTTGCATTAAAAAAGAAAAATCTACAAAGATATAACATCAGGTAAAAAAACAAAAACTAGAGTAAATAGTATAGTAATGTTTTTTGGCAAACAAGCTTATAAATGATTATACTAGCTTATGTATAGAATATCTCTGAAGTGGTACAAAATAATCGTTACCTCTGAAAAGTGGAAGTGGTGGTTGAGAAACAATAATAGAAGAAAGAATTGCTATTCTCTGAATTTTTTTTTTATCCTTTGTATCATGTTCATATAAAAACCTATTAAAACATTTTTTCAAAAGCTTAGTCTGGAGAAATGAGCAACAACAGCCAATAAAATTTTGAAAAATAAGCTTAATAATTAAGTTCTAATTTTACCTGATCTTTAAGCATATTTTATAACTACAATTATTAAATACATGTGTTGTACTGGTGCAAGAAGAGGGAAAAAGGCACTGAAATAGAACTTATAGCTATATACATTTAATATATGTGTATAATATATATGTAACTTTTGTATATTATACAAAATAAATTGATAAATGATAAATGAATCATCACAAATTAGAAAAGAACAAGTGAAATTTCCAGCTTGCTAGACAAAGATAGAATCTTTAAAAATAGCTAAGTTTTTTTGTGGATGACAAACTTTCTAAAGTGAAAACTTTAGTGTAGAAAAAATCTTTAAATATGAAAATATCACTTTTCAAGTTCTAGGTTTCAAAGAGAAATAGAGACAAAATCAAAATAGAAAACAACTTGGAATAGACATTTGCAACACAAATGATTAAGTGTTATTATTTGAAGTATTTTAAACTTTCTATATGTCGCTAAGGATCTGAAACAGCCTAAGAGAAAAGTGGGCTATGAAGATGAATAGGAATTTCACAAAAAGTACAATTACAGATGGTCAATGAATATATAAAAATATTCCGTCTCACTTGTAATGGGAGAATGTTGTTCCAACCTGAGACGGCAGTTGTGCTTCTGTTTGTTCAGTATGGAACCTTGCAACAGAGGTGTGAAGAAACAACTCTCGTATATGCTTCGGTTTTCTGGCCAATATTTTTTGTGGTGAATTAGCTCGTTGTCATGCCCAGTGTGTGCCTTGATGTGACTCACGCCCTCTGAACGAAGTCCCCCCAGCTATGACAATATGATGGAATGTATCAGCAAGTGGACAGGGAGAAGGAACCTGGGGCACCTGTATGGTCACATAATCCAAAGTAGAAATTACTCAGATGGGTCAAGGTTTACCTGTTCTAGCCCAATTCCCGGTTTGAGATGATCTCTTCTTAGATCCTGATTCCAGTAACCCGGCACAGCATACCTATAGCCTGGAATACCTCACATTTAACCTTTTACACAACCTCTGACTATAATGTCTTTCACAACGTTTTACCACCTCAGTAGAGTTAACTAGATTCTTGGTTGCAAAACCACTACACCAGTTTCTGTGAGGTTCTGTTCCTCCTGTGTGCTTTTCTTTATTACTTGTGACCTTTACCTCTCTGTCCGTGGAAATTTGTTGACGATTTTAATTTATTCTTTACTTTTATAATAAAGTTGCTCCGTCATGGGCACTGAAATACTTTGAGTCTGCAGGATGAGTGTGTCTAAAGAGAGACAGAGCTCAAAGGTGCAGTGAATCTTGGCTGCAACACTTACTAACTGTGGACTACAGGCAAATTCCTTCACGTCTCTCCGTCTCAGAGATCTCATCTTGTAAAATGAGATTATCCCTCATAGGATTGCTGTAGGAATTAAATGATTAATATTTTAATAAATGATTATGTTAATTCAATGATTAATATTTATGAAGCATCTAGAACAGAACCTAGCATAGAGTAAATGCTAAATAAATAGTTTATGTTGTAATTTCTTGCAATATACATTTTAGCAAGCATGTTCCACATCATTTGGAGACTTTTTTTTTAAAGATTTTATTTTTTTATTTTTTCTCTGGGTTCTTCTAGTTGTGGCATATGGGACGCTGCCTCAGCGTGGTTTGATGAGCAGTGCCATGTCCGCGCCCAGGATTCGAACCAACGAAACACTGGGCCGCCTGCAGCGGAGCGCGCGAACTTAACCACTCGGCCACGGGGCCAGCCCCAAGGACTACTTTTTAATACCAGAAACTATCACAGGGTTATTATTTCTTGAAGAATACTAGAGTTTGCTTTTAATAATTTAATTATACCACACTTGTTTCAGAGAGGATTTAAGACAGTTGTGTATCAGAGTCAGATAAAGTTAAAATTATTTGAAATCAAAACTAAGAAGTAAAAATTTATACTTACTGTTTTTTCAAACATTAAAAACATTTTCTGGGCCGGCTCCGTGGCCGAGTGGTTAAGTTCGTATGCTCCCCTGCGGCGGCCCAGTGTTCAGATCCTGGGCGCAGACATGGCACCGCTTGTCAGGCCACATTGAGGTGGCGTCCCACATCCCACAACTAGAAGAACCTGCAACTAAGATATACAACTATGTACGGGGGTGTTGGGGGAGATAAAGCAGAAAAAACAAAAGAGATTGGCAACATTTGTTAGCCCAGGTGCCAATCCTTAAAAAAAAAAATTTCTTTTAGTGTTAATACAAATGCATATATAATGCATATTTAAACAATATGCTTACTGTTATTTTTCAATGATTTTGAAAAATAGAAAAACATATCCAAAGTTAGATTTTGTGGTATATTATTTTAGTCATTCACACCTGGAGACAGACATGTGAGCTCATTGTTAATAAAGACATTTGTAGAGTACGTTGCAACTGTAAGCCAAAAGTCTCTAAATGGGGGCTGGCCCCGTGGCCCAGTGATTAAGTTCCAGTGCTCCGCTGCAGGCGGCCCAGTGTTTCATTGGTTCGAGTCCTGGGCGCGGACATGGCACTGCTCATCAAACCACGCTGAGGCAGCGTCCCACATGCCACAACTAGAAGGACCCACGACTAAGAATATACGGCTGTGTACTGGGGGGCTTTGGGGAGAAAAAGGAAAAAATAAAATCTTAAAAAAAAAAAAAAAGTAGTCCTTGATGAGTTGTTGCAAGTTTCCTTGATAAAAGTTTGAAAATTGTCTCCGTTAGAACTAAATTACTTACACTATTCTTGTAAAAGGGAAACAGGGGCCATCCCATGGCTGAGTGGTTAAGTTCAGGTGTTCCCACTTTGGCGGCCCAGGGTTTTGCTGGTTCGGATCCTGGGCGCGGACATGGCACTGCTCATCAGGCCACGCTGAGGCGGAATCCCACATGCCACAACTAGAAGGACCTGCAACTAGAATATAAAACTGTGTACTGGGGGGCTTTGGGGAGAAGAAAAAGAAAGAAAGAAGATTGGCAACACTTGTTAGCTTAGGTGTCAATCTTAAAAAAAAAAAAAAAAGGAACCAAAACAGAGAAACAAATGAGAATATACTCACTTTGAAGCCCTTATTCAGTCATTGATTCAGCAAGTATTTATTGAGGTCCTGCTATTTGTATTAGGTGTTGAGATATATCAGTGAAAAAAAATTGACAACCATACCCTCTAAACTTACAGTCTAGCAGAGGAAAAGATAAAGAGTAGACATCATAAACAATTAAATTGTATAGTATGTTTGATAAGTATGTAAGTTTAGCGCTATGGAGAAAGAAAAAACATCGTACAGTGTAAGGGTGATAGACAGTGAAGACGTGGCTTGAAATTTATGAACTTAACTTACATTGTTGCATAACCTCCTCTGAGCTAAGTGGATTGCCCGATACTTTCATCCAATTTAAGAGCAAAAGTTTTGAGAAAGACAGCTATAATTGGACAGTCCTGGGTGAATTTCTCCATTTGGCAATATTCACTTTACAAGGATGACTTACTTCTGTTAACAGGTTACTATTTTACTGGAGTGTAGTCTGCATTTACTAGGCCTCCATAGCTGTTGGGTCACAGAAACAGGAGTATCTCCTGTCTTCTTCCTCTGCCTAGCCGTCTGAAGTCTTCCTTTCCCTTTTTCCCTCCCTCCTTCTTCTCTCCCTCCCTTTCTTTCTTCCCTCCTACCATTTTTTTCTTTGATAAATTTAAAAACTTTAGAACAGTTCAAAGATTTATGCCCTAAATATTTATATTACCCACCATTTGGAATTGGAAACTTTTAATATTTCTTTCCAATTCTTTTTAATAAAAGATGTTACAGATAAAATAGTCAACCTTTCACAATTTTTCTTTGGTGTTAGACTGCGCTATGTACTGTCCATATTTTAATTCATAATCCCCGATGTTAATTAGTATGTTAACTGATCTGTTAACTAATCCTCAGAACAATCCTGTGAGTTAGCTTCTACTAGTACCCCCATTTTACAGATGAAGAAACTGAGATGTAGCGAGATTAAGTGGCTTAAGTTTACACAGATTGCAAATGGTGGAGCTAAAAGACCCAGGCTGCCTGGCAGTGGAGTGCAGGCTCTTAACCACAAAGCCATATGCCTTGTTCCAGCCTCATCCTCATCCTCCTCCTCCTCCTCTGAAGCAACCCACTACCATAAACTTGGTGTGTACCCATGAACAACACATAATTCCAGCGTGTGTGTGTAAACCATTTCAAATTTTGCATATCTCTTTTTTCATACTTTGTTGTTCTCTGCCAAATTTTTCATTTGCAATTTACATCCTTGAAATACTAAGCATAATTATTGTAAAGTCTGTGAGAGCTCTAACGTCTGGAAACTGGATGGGTCTGTTTCTACTATCTGTTGTTTTTGCAAATATTTATTTATAGTGTCTTGTCTCCTTGTGTGCCTCTTTATTTTTAATTGTGTGCCAGTACGTGTCTGCAAAGTTGTTTGCTATATATTTGTAAATTATTTTCAAAATAATTTGAGGCTTAGAGTAATTTTACTTTTTCTCCCAATTTGATTTACATTTGCCTCCATCAAGTGCCTAAAGGGCAGTATTAGAATTTTAGGATCTCGTTAATCGAATTTCACACTGTAGTCTTTATAAGGCTCTATTTCTGACTTACCCTTACTCTTCAAGTATAGCCCTTTGGGTTCCAATTCAGAGCAAGGGGGATTATCAGTCCCCACCCCCAACCCCACCGTAGTAAACCTTGAACTCCAATCTGTGTCTTCAAAGTCCCTTTCTTCAGTCAAAGGAACAGCCTTTCAGCCTTTGCCTCTGGAGCTGGCAAATGACCCCAAAGGGAAAACAGCTCCAAGGCTAGGCTCCCACCTTGGCTGTTGTTTCTCTTGAATCATAACTCGCACTCAGTTCTTCACTCCCTGGTTGACTTTCCTTCAAGCAGATGCCTGGGTTTTTTCCCTCAGCTTTTCAGGTTAACAGCAGTGGAATCATGGTCCAAATTACCTTGACCCCTCATTCTAGGAAGCAGAAATTCTGTTTTTTCAGTTTTAAGTACTTTTTCATTACCATTCTTATTTCCCATTTAATCCATAAATTATTCAAAACAATCATTTTTAGTATTTAGTCCATTTATGTGTTTGCTTTTACTGTCTTTTTTTGTTAATTTCTCTCTCATGATTTTTAACCAGAGAACATTTGTATAATTTCCATTTTAAGAGTCATTGAGGGGTCCTGTTGTAAATATTCCTCCTGCCTTGAAAAGAATGTCTGGACCCTCTTTACAAGACAGTGTATATATCTTTTAGATTAAACTTATCATTGTGCAATTCAAACCTTCTTATTCATACTAAATTTTTGTTTGCTTGTGCGATCAGTTTTTGAGAGACATTTCAAACTCTCCATCTATGATTATATATTTGTCCATTTCTCCTGGTAATTCTGTTAACTCTCGTTTTATAAATTTCAGGTTATTAGGTAGATGCCAGTTCAGGATTATTATAGCTTTTGGTGCATTATTATTTATATCTTTATGTAAGGTTCTTCTATATCTCTATTAAAGCTTTTTGCCTTAGACTCTATTTATTCCAATTAATATTTTATATCAGCTCTCTTTTCGTGATAATATGATATCTAGGCATCTGTCGTTTGGTCTTATGTTATCTTTTGTAAATAACTATCTGAATGCTTAGATTTCTTTTTTTTATCCCAGTTTGGAAATCTCCAACTGTTTACCATTATTATTATTCATAATATATTTCAACTTATCACTACTATCTCATTTTTGTTTTCTAACAGTTTTTCTTTCTATCTTTTACTTTTCCCTTTCTGCCTTTCGTTGGTAGAAAGACTTTCTCTGGTATATTTTTGTTTTCCCATATTTAAAAGTAATACACAGGGGCCAGCCCCATGGCCGAGTGGTTAACTTCTTGTGCTCGGCTTCCGAGGCCCAGGGTTTCACCGGTTTGGATCCTGGGCATGGACATGGCACCTGTCGTCAGGCCATGCTGAGGTGGCGTCCCACATGCCACACCTAGAAGGACCCACAGCTAAGAATATACAACTATGTACCAGGGGACTTTGGGGAGAAAAAGGAAAAAGTAAAATCTTTAATAAAAAAAGTAATACATAGTATTTATCCTTAAGGCATAAATAGTTAATGATATTATAACGGTTAACCATATTCTTTTACACTCATTCTTAATTTTTGTAATTTTATAACAAGGTCTCGTTTTAGTCAGGGTCTCTATCCTTTATTTGAGCAAGATGAGAGGATCTTAGCAGTTTAACTTCTTCCTAAACTCTCCCTCCAAGATCCTTGTTATTGTTACCTAGTATTTAAGTTTCACATTGTTTTCTAAATGTTGCCCCATGTTAATTTTAATTTCTACTCAATGTTTATTTCTGTTTCCAAACAGAAACATCTCTGAGATCCTTGTTCCTCATTGCTACTTGCATGGTATTTTTTCTTCCTGGGATCTTTTTTCGTCTTGTTGAGGTATATTCATTGGCATTTCTTTCAGTGATGGTTTAGAGGAAGTGAACTCTTGGTCTATTGCATAGAAAATTATAAGCCCTATATTCTTCAATTTAGACTTTGCTAGAAAGTTTAGCCACATGTCATACGCCTTAATTAAGTTTAATAAGAAATCTTGAAAAGAACGAGAAGGCAATTACCGGTCCCTGGAAAGGTGGACGGATGATTAACTCATAGCTCATGGCGACAACAGAAGGTTTGAAAGTGTTAACTGGTGAGTTACTCTAAACTTACTTTAAATTTATTGTTTGTTTTTCATCTTATCATAAAGTTGAGTATTTCGTTGTCTGTTGACTGAGGACAAAGAAATTTACAAGTTTGGTTGACTTGTAACCTGGCGACCCAAATGTTTATTTTAAAAAACTGTATTTCTTAAAATATTTGCAAACTGTTCACTTAAAGTTGTAAACTATGTTTGTCATAGAAAGAAAGTGTGAAATTAACCCATTATGTAGGATTTCACTGAATTTCTGGAATCTCAGTTATCTATAAGTGGTTTGAGTTCACGTGTTAGAAAGCACTAATACCCTTTGTGGCTGAATATCTTTATTTTATCTTTACTGTTAAATGGGGTGGAATTCTACAGTAACCTTGATTTTATCCAAATATTTTGAATATTTTATTCCATTCTATAACAATCTGTTTTCACTGATGGGAAATTTGCTGCCATTCTAATTGACTTTCTTAGGTAATATATCGTTTTTTCTTGGTGAATTTTAAGAGTTTTTAATCCTTCATGTTCTGCAATGTCATTGTATTTATGTGTAGACTTGTTTTTACTCATCTACGTCAAGACTAGGCATACATCTTCAACTTGAAGATTCATGTCCTGCTTCAATTCTAAAAGATCTTTGCCGTTATTTCTTGAATATTTGCTCTAACCTATTTTTCCCTTCTGGAACTCATATTAGACTTATCTTGGAAGTTTTGATTCCTTATGTCTCTTTATTTCCCTGTGATACATTCTTGATGATTTCTTCAGAACTTCCTTCCGTTTCTCGAATTCTCTCTTTGTTGTGCCTAAGCTACTGTTTACCTACAGGATGTTTTTTTAATCCCAGACTGTATTTAAGATTTTCACTTGTCCTTTTCAATTTCCTGCTCTTATTTTATGGTTCCTTGTTTTATCTCCTTGAACATTTTAAGCTACGTATTTTAAAAGGCCTTTAGATCACACTTCCTGTAATTACTTAGGTGTGATTTCCACATTTCTTGGGTCTGTGGACTCTTTCCTCTCTGAAATTCTTTATGTGTTTTATAATTTTTGTTTATGTGGTCATCGTAAGTGGGAAATGTGTTCTCTGGAAGGCCAGCACATCCCCTTGGCTATGGAGACCTCTCTATCAGGCACTGTGATGAACTCTGCTGAGATGCAATGGGGGCCATTGGTTCTGAATCTTTCTCTCTTGTTTTACACTGGGTTTCTCAGTTTGGAATTCCCACGTTGTATGAGTAATGTGATTTCAGGCCCCTGTCTCCTTGCTTGGTATACTTCAAGCTCTGATTTCTTGAACTTGATTCCATTTCGACTTACAGCCTGAGGTGGGTATTTTTCTGTATACTGAAGTCTTGATTGTCTGGGGAAGATTTTCTAGTCTCTTTTCATTAACAGAGCAGAACTTTCTTAGCTCAGGGCTCTAAATATCTGCCTGTGAGATCTTAACATCCTAGGTCCTAAGGCATATGTCTGTTACAGATTGTGACCACCTATCACTTTCTTCCCATTATAGCTTCAACGTCCGCTCCGTGTTTCTGGGATCACTCTCTTTTTCGTTAGCTGCTGATAGCCACTCATTTCTTCTGTGTTCACTCATCCAGTAGCAATGTCTGACTCTAACATCATTTTCCAGGTTAAAATGCAAGCTTCAAAATGATGTAATTATGATCGTATCAGAGACCGTAGAAAAAGAACTTTACAAAGTCATGTTTTGAACCCCAATGATTGCATGAGATTCTGCTGCTGTATCAAGTGAGAAATATGGCAAATCTATGATGCATAGTTTTGACGTGACAGAGTAGTATTAGTGGTGAATGAACATTCTCACTGAAGTGATGTTGTTGAAGGTCAACCTGTCTCACTCTGTGCTTCAAAGTCTTCATAGCACTTCAAAATGGAACTAATAGTTGAATAGTTATCTGTGCTTTTGAAAAGAATACTGCTGGGATAACATGATAGGCATTGAAAGGCAAATTACCAAAATGAATGTGCTGAAAAGATAATAATTGAACATGAAAGAAAGGGTAGAACTTTACCATTGCCGCACAACCACAGGATTTAGCATCAATTGACATGTCAGAACATTCTTCAGATCTATACTGAAAGGGAATTTTTTCCTTCGTTTATTCTAGTGAGAGTGACTAAATCACATTTTTATTTTTGCCTAACAGTCTCACATTAACAAGAATTAGCATACGAAAAACTTTACATGGAGGATATGTAGGAAAAGCTGTGACACATAATTTTAACTGCAATAAGATTTATGTTTCCTGTTTTATTCAAGCTGCTGCTCAACAAGCTAGAACAAACGTACCCATATAATTTTGAAGCCAAAAAATATCTTGTGGCTAAATTTTACATCAACAGCTCTATCCATGTACTTTGAACAAGAGATTTTAAAAGCAATCTGTTTGAAAATCTTGGTACTGAATATTTCAGATTTTTTCCATCTTTTAAATACATAAAGAAAAAAAAAATGACTGAATTAGGAACGATATACTTCTTGCAAAGAAAATGACCATATTGCTTGCTTTTCATCTTCTTTTTCTTTTTCTTTTTTGGTGAGGAAGATTGGCCCTGAGGTAACATCTGTTGCCAATCTTCCTCTTTTTCTTTGAGGAAGACTGTTGCTGAGCTAACATCTGTGCCAATCTTCCTTTACTTTATGTGGGATGCCTACCACAGCATGGCTTGACAAGTGGTGCTAGGTCCGCCCCCAGGATCTGAACCTGTGAACCTCTGGCAGCTAAAGCGGAGTGCATGAACTTAACCACTACACCATTGGGCTGGCCCGCTTTTCATCTTTGCTGTCAAAGATCTCCACCACCATGTTTCTATGACTATGGAGTTGGAGGGATGTATAGTACTAATAAAATTATCAATTCCTAGGCACTGCTTACTGAATTCTGATTTTCTTGATCTATGTTGGAGCCCAGTAATCTGCATTTTAGTATGATTAAACGATTCCTCCCTCCACATGATTCCTGTGCATACTAAATTTTGAGAACCATTGATACAGATGCTGCATTAAAGGGCATAGTAGTCAATACACTAAAACATGTACTCAGACTACCCAGATTTCTGTGGAAGGTGGTCGTTTCTTTGATTACTGGCCGGGTATGTGAATTTATAAAGGAACAGCTGATACTAACAACTCAGTGAACTATTTTTAATTTTTTTCAGAAATATCATACTGTTTTCCATAGTGGCTGCACTAGTTTGCGTTCCCACCAGCAGTGTATGAGGGTTCACTTTTTTCCACATCCTCGCCAACTCAGTGAACTCAGTTTTATCCAAGCTACATATAGCAAAGGCAAGTGGAATTCAAAATATATCATCCTGCAGTTTGAAATTCATACGCTAGATCTGCAGGGTTAAATTAGGAAAAGGCCAAGAACACTTTCAAGGAGAAGTGGCACCAGAGACATGATTAAAATGTGAATGAATATAAAGAATAGTTTTCAACCCATAGGGAGTTTGATAATGAAGCAACCTTAATGTATCTAATGAGAATTACTTATAATTTTCTGGTGGGTTAGGTAAGGAATACACAAATTACTAGATTTGTAATTCAAGTAATCTGATTACTAGAATATCATTGGTAGAAATAACCCATAAGATGAATGGCTGACATTGCATACAATCAAATTTATTATTCATGCAAGCATTTACATTAGTTGGTTGTGCAGTCTTAAAAATATTACTTGTTAAATAAGCCAACTTTTAAACTTTATGTTATTAAGACAAGCCATGGGTTCCTTTTCGCTTTTAATTTTTTTAAAAAAAATTCATTGTTGTGATATTATTACTTTTTAATCATCATTATTCACATAGAAAGCAATTATTAGTTTTAGATTTGAAAATTGATAAGCAACTATGCTCCTCTATACTTGCCAATGAGTAGAACAAGTTTTTTTAAAAAATTATTTTATTGAGGTCATATTGGCTTATAACATTGTGTAAATTTCAGGTGTACATTACTATATTTCAGTTTCTGTATAGACTACATCGTGTTCACCACCAATAGTCCAGTTTTTATCTGTCACCGTACATATTTGCCCCTTTACCCTTTTTGCCCTCTCCCCACTCCCTTCCCCTCTGGTAACTGCTAATCTGTTCTCCTTGTCATCTATATGTTTGTTTATCTTCTGCATGTGAGTGAAATCATATGGTATTTGTCTGTCTGACTTATTTCACTTAGCATAATACCCTTAAGGTCTGTCCATGTTGTCAAAAATGGCACGATTTTGTCTTTTTTTATGGCTGAGTAGTATTCCACTGTGTATATATATATACCACATCTTCTTTATCCATTCCTCTGTTAATGGGCACTTGGGTTGCTTCCACATCTTGGCTATTGTGAATAATGCTGCAGTGAACATAGGGGTGCATAAGTCTCTTTGAATTATTGATTTCATGTTCTTTGGATGAATACCTAGTAGTGAAATAGCTAAATCGTATGGTATTTCTATTTTTAATTTTTTTCAGAAATATCATACTGTTTTCCATAGTGGCTGCACTAGTTTGCATTCCCACCATCAGTGTATGAGGGTTCACTTTTTTCCACATCCTCGCCAACACATTATTTCTTGTCTTGTTAATTATAGCCATTCTGACAGCTGTAAAGTGATATCTCATTGTAGTTTTCATGTCCCTGTTGTCTGTCTGTATATCTTCTTTGGAAAAATGTCTGTTCACATCCTCTGCCCCTTTTTTGATTGGGTTGTTCATTTTTGTTGTTGTTGAGTTGTATGAGTTCTCATATATTCTGGAAATTAATCGCTTGTTGGATATATGATTTGCAAATATTTTCTCCTGGGTGATGGATTGTCTTTTCATTTTGTTGATGGTTTCCTTTGCCATGCAGAAGCTTTTTAGTCTGATGTAGTCCCATTTGTTTATTTTTTGTTTTGTTTCTCTTGCCTGAGTAAACAGGGTATTCAAAAAGATACTGCTAAGACCAATGTCAAAGAGTATACTGCCTATAATTTCTTCTAGGAGTTTTATGGTTTCAGGTCTTCCATTCAAGTCTTTAGTTCATTTTGAGTTAATTTTTGTGAATGGTGTAAGGTAATGGCCTACTTTCATTCTTTTGCACGTGGCTGTCCCGTTTTCCCAACACCATTTACTGAAGAGACTTTCGTTTCTCCGTTGTGGACTCTTGGCTCTTTTGTCAGAGATTAGCTGTCCTAGAACAAGTGTTTAAAGTCTTCTTATTTTATTACTTCTTAATTTATTTTTAGTTATTACACATTTGTCTAAAACGAAAAAATTAAAACTGCTATAATTTTTATTTTATTTTCTTTGTAGTAAATTTTAACATTTGTACCAACCCATCAGACATATTGAGAAAAGCATGAAGCAAACTCTTAGAGGTAAGGAGAGTCCAGCTACAGCACACAGTGGCTTAGATGTGGGCTATTCCATCAGAAATTTTGTGTCAAACTTTTACCCATATATGTAAATACTGCATATTTTTTTCCAACCAGTACCAAGGATACCAACAATCTCTTTAAAATGTCTTCGCTTATTTTACCATAAAGCAGTTCACAAACTTATGTCATCACAAACATCATCCCCAGTTTAATAGCAACATAATAGGCAACAATTAAATTCTCTGCTTCTGCCCAATTTTAAACAGAATTGGATTGAGCTCAATCTTTTAATAATTTGTTTACTATTAAAATGTGAGTTGTTTTATAAAGGAAACTTATTCACCTTGGCTTCAGCTTTGGTTGTCGGAGCCATGCTGGACTTCATAAAATATTCTCCAGTTATATTCAGTTTACCGTCCAAGGTGATTCTGACATTGACTTTGAAGGAAGTTTTAATCAATTTTAATTTGACCCTCTGATTGGGTTCTCCATTCTTCCTAGTTAGGACTTCTGTCTTTGAATTTCAAAATAGAGTGATGATTTTATTTCAAATGTGCATGGCAGTTTTTAAATATACAGTAAGACTGATGATTTCATGCATTTATATCTTGGGGTTTTCTCACCAAAGAAACACCCATATTTTGGATCTTTTGCAGCTTCACAGCAATAAGACTGATCTTCAATTAAGTATCTAAGTACTTCATCATTTTTACATCTCCTGCTGATGATCGCCAATACCAGTTCACTGTTCGTGGTTGAGAACCTGCTTTGAGCTGTTTCACTTTCAAGTTCAGCTCAGTGGACCTAACGGACAGTTACTTCTTTTCAACATGCCTCATGATCTCAGGTTGTTCTGAATTTTTCTCATCATGAATATTTTCTCTATAGTGAAGAATGTTTTCTCTCTCTGAATTAAGAATCATGTTTAAAAAAACAGAATTTTCCATTCATTAGTGTTATCTGGAAACTTCTTGCAGAAGAGTAGAGTTCTGCCCATTTAATAAGAAAAAACATTTAGTGTAGCACAGATCCAGCGGATAGGGAAACTGATTTGTGGAAGCTTGGTTTATGGAAACAAAAGTTTAAAATTGCCGCTAATTTATGAAGTTACAAACTAACTTTTCAGAAAATCTATCTGTGCAGGACTCCTGGTTACATCCAGAAATTATACTTCGCAGCATAGCCATGTAGGTTACCAGCTGCAGTGTTAATATCCAGATCCTCCCAAACCAAGATGTAAGTGGCCAAAAAAGTGGCTGCATATGTCTTTCAAAGTCTCTAAGGAGCAGAAAAATCAGAACTTGCTACTCTGATCTTTGAGGAAATTTCATCGTTTCGGAAGATGGTCAGTGTTTACGCTAACAATGAAATGTATTGACTAGTGTATCCTAAAATGTCCAGGGGCAGGGTTGAAACTTCAAACAGGGTTCTAATCAGGGGTTGTCAGGGGTCGGAATCTTTTCCATGGTTCTCGCTGCTTCTATCTCTTGTAGTTTCATTCTCAAGCAGGCTGTTATCCCGTGGCAGCATTGATGGCTTTTACAAAACTCTAAGCTTTCATTCTGCTAACTTAGCAATGAAATCTGAAATCGAGAACTTTTCCCCCCAAAGAGTTGTGATAAAAATCCCAGGGCTAATTGTCACTGTCCTGAATTAGGCTGCCTGCCTGACTCTCAGTTAATTGCTTGTGTTGAGGGTGACGGAATGCTCTGATTGCCCCTGGGGTTAGAGGTGAGGTAAGCACGCCTAAACCAGATGCAATGAAGCTAAGGAAAAATGGTACTCCATCGCAAAATCAGGGTGCTGTTTTCAAGATGGGCATGGATGCTGGCAAGGCAAACACATTTTTACCACCTTTTACTACATGCCGTATATCTCCCTAGCCATGCAAACACAACTGTCTGGAGGATAAACCAATTTTGATCAGGTTGAGAAGCATCTGAAGGTGTATCACTCACAGGAGGCCCTCTAGTCCCTCAAGCGAATGGACTGCAGTCTGCTCGAAGCAGTAGTGTGCAGACATCTGTTCGCCGGGCCCACTGAGACCGGCCTGATTCCTGATAGTCACATATGTTAGCCTCAAGCTGGGGACCCTAATTATACCAAATTTACCTCTTTTCTTTCTTATAGCTTTCCTTTTGCTCACTGACCCCTTCTTTCTATTAAATTTTTTGTTAATTCTTAAGCAAGCGCTTGCTCCTGGAAGGCCTGCAGTTTGACCTAATTTATTGCCTAATATAGACTGCTGAAGGAAGCCAAAGGTTTTTTTCTTCTGCCTCATTTAAACACTTTTGAATAACAGTTTCCTCAGAGGGTGAAAATAAAAAAGGAGGAGGGGAATAAGTCATGACAAAGGACGAAGAATTGGAACTCTTCACATTAGTGCTGTAAGTTGATAATATTTGGAAGGAAGCCATCTTAGAGTGTGAATTAATTTAGGAAAGAAAGTATAGTCATGAGGTTTTCCATCCATTTTTAGCTTGACAAAGGGAAGAAGAAACACTGTGATAATGTTTGTCTGAGAGAATGTGAATCCACAGTAACATGGGGACTTGGAATTACATCCTTGACACTCTTGTTAAAATTTAGGTGGAGAGATGAGGGTTATCATAACCCCCAGTGCCCAAGACCTTAAGTGCCTAATATAATGAGAATATTTCAAGTGCCTAAATTATATAATTATAATTAAGGTTGAGGTTGAGAGACAAGGGTGGTGACAATTTCAAGGTATAGTAAGTTCTGTTTGAATGCTTGTTTTGAAAACCTGAATTTATTCCAACATAAAGGCACAATTTGAGCATAATGGGAATTTTGTGTTTGCTTATGCATGATTTCCTCTGAGAGAACGGCTACATAAATGCACAAAGCTGTTGAAGCATGCTGCGTAGACTATGCACACACATGCCCACTTCTCAAATGTATACCAGCTACCTTGGTTCACATTTGTGTTATGAGCTGACTCATCCGCATCTGCTGTTACATCTTTCTATCCAATTTCTATAGCCCTTCCTCCATCACTTGACAGTAACTCACAAGCTAAAACCCTTCTGGACACCCACTTCCACATGCAAACTTCAGGCATTTTTCATGATAAAGTGCCCTATATACTGAACCATTTGTGTATTTCTTAACCATTTAAAATGTATAAAACTATGCTACTGTTTTTATTAGGGTTCTTTATTTTTTTAATGTGTCACTGATAAAATTTTTGAGCATTATATCCCTAACCTCAGTTTTCCCATAAGCCCTGAGGTTTTTATTGCTCAGTTTTGCAGTGTGATGATTTAGGAAGGCACATATCACATTACGATAAAACTGATTGTATTGAGTGCCAATAAGACCTTCAACAGGAGTTTCAAATATTTACTAATTATAAGTAATATTTATTAAGTGAGTACTGTGTTCTACATATTTTACATATACCAGCTATCTAATTTCACTTAGTCCTAAAATGACGCTATGGGTTAGGCATAATTATTATCCCCATTTTATAATGGAGGCAACTGAGATTTAGAGGGGTTAAATAATTTCTTCTCCATCACAGAGCTAATAAGCAGTTGGGATTCAAAACCCAGCTCTCTGAAATTGCAGATCCTGTTTCAAACAACTTTGGCCAAGCAACCGCCATGGTCAAAGTACTGTGCTGAAGGCCCCGGAACTGGCAGCCTTGGTGTCAAGTCCAGGTTCCACCACTTACTAGCTGGGTAGCACTGAATGAGGTGCTTAGATTTTCTAAGTGTCAGTTTCTTAATCTGAGAACTGGAAGGCAATCATAATAAAATAGCTAATATTCATGGAGCACTTACTATTACCCTCAAAACACTCCAGGAGATAAATATTAACCCCTTTCTGCAAATGACCACACTCAGGCTTAGAAAGGTTAAGAACCTTGATCAAGGTGGCACGGCTCGGAAGGAGTGGAGCTGGGATTTGAACTTCAATGTGTTCCACTTCAGACTCCTCATCTTGACCACTCTTCACCACAGCCCCCAGTAAATCCTTCCTCCTGGCTGTGTCTGAGGTTTGAAAGAGATGCTGTGTATAAATTACTTAGAACGTGCCCACTCTGTGGTATGAATGTAATGAATGAGGTCCATTATTGTTATGATTACCACTGGAACTGAGTCCAGAACAAAAATCATTATAATACAAGGCAGGATGTAAGCAGCATTGGAGAGGCAAAGAAAAAAAAAGGATATCCAGGGAGTTCAAAAGAGGGAAAGCTGATGGTTATAAATAATACAATTCTTCAAGGAGGAGGCAGAATTTGAAAAAAATTGTGTAAGACCTTGGCAGACAGAGATGGAGGAGGGTTACACATGTGGAGCAACAGCAGAGAGCCTATCACACGGAGGGGCATGTGGGGAGTGGAGGGCAGCTGTTGGCTGCAGCTGATGGTCTGCGTGGGGAGCCCTGAGAGGGTAGATGAGAAACAGAGACCACTCGAGCCTCCCTGGGGAGGTCTCCCACTGCTGGGAGAGGAGTCTTTGCCAACATGGCGCACAGTGGGGAGTCAGTGTCGATTTTTGAGCAGGGAGGTAACGTAAGCGGGGTTGAGCACTGAGAAAACAAATCTGGCACAGATTGTAGCAGAGAGTGACTGAGGGCGTGGGCAGGGCAGAGTGTCTGAGTCATTGGATGCCCTCCCCTGCCAGCTTCCAGGTGAGTGTGGGTTCTCCTGAAGAGTACATTCCTGGGCAGCCAAGCCATCTGAGATTCCTTTCTGGCTTGTGCGGTTTGCAGTACAACAAGGCCCTCTACAGGCAACCTGATGACTAAACTTGGAGGAATTCAAATAGGCAGGATCTTAAAATTAACCCAAAGAATCAAGGGGGCAGGCTTTAAAGGCCCATAGGAACCCCGAAGGCGTGGCATAGTGACAGAAGCAGGCTGGCTGTTGAGGGCATACTCTTCTAGCCAAAGCCATGTAAGAATATAGGGCCGTCACTCTGTATCTTTCAAAAGAAGCTAGAAAAGCTAGATTTTTTTTTAATAGTAAAACATCTTGATTCCTAAATGTGGACTTGATTTAAAACAAACACCATGAAAGCCAAAGGAGATATCTCAGTGGGCTAGATCTGCATTCTAGGCTGCATGTTTTCGACATACAACTTCCAACCAAGAAGGGCATGTGGAGGTCATCTTTTGTCTAACTTCTCCACTTCATAGACAAGAATATCATGTCTAAAGGGCCCCAGCCAAGTTAAATAACCACACAGCTGGACTAGATCACAGGTCACTTAAGTGTCCATTCATTGCGCAGAGTTTTAAATGTTGCTTCCAGTTTTTGCACCGAGCTGGACCACCGCCATTGACTCTTTTTCTGTAAGGCCTATGTGGGACTAGGGTTAGGATTCAGAGTGATGTGGTGGGAAGGAGGTTGATGAGATTTTCCTGTAAATGTGAAAACCGTGCACTCCTCACCCCGTTACCAAACTGACCCAGGCGTGTCCCAGTTAGGGTAACATCAGTGCCAGAGAACCCTTGTCCACAGGTGGTGTCAAGTGTTCCCAAGTGACCTCCTCGTCCCCTGAGTCCTGAGGATGAACCAGGGTTCACTTACAGTCTACAGGCTCTTCCCAGACTGTACATTCAGCTGTCAGCGGGCACTTGAAGCCTGTTCCGGCCCCACCCTCAGGATGGTATGCATGTCTTAATAATCTGCAGATGACAGCAGAGAGTTTTTGTGGTTGATCCATGACAAAGGTTATTATTTTATGTATTTTAAAGAAAGGAACTTTTTTCATTTGCATACAAATTACCTGGGTATATCTCTAAGCTCAGCAAGAAATCAACCCCTGACGCTAATGTTTTCCGTAAAATATTGGGAAGCATTATCATCTAGAGTTCAGATGAAGGACTTTGGCGTCAGAGCTACCTGATTCAGGTCTAGGCTCTGCCACTTAAAGGCTGTGTGACCTTGAAAAAGTGAATTTCCTTCTCGCTGCCTCAATTACACATGGGTGTGGATTAATTAAAACATGCTAATAATGCTTTTCAAATGTTGTAAGTGCCCATAAATTGTAGCTATATTACACTATTGCTTCAACTTGATTTGTGAAGGAACTTAATATCCAATTAATATTTTTGTGGAATTTTAAAGATCTAGAGATGCCATTCTTTCCAGAAAGATGTGAAGCCTGATCAACACCCTTTTAAAGATCAAAAGCACTGCGCTTGAATGGGGTCTTAACCGAAGTGCAATCTAAGTGACTTATGCTCCAATAACATCTGGGAGGTAAAAATTACAAAGAAAGGCCATGGGGTATATAGATAAGACCTAACTAAATAATTCAATTCTCCTGGTTACCATATAATCACCTTCCTAATCTTTATGAGGTGTTTCCTTGGAAGCCATGGGTGTTGCTCACAATCTGGAATATCCATCATGTTTAGTTTTGGCAGAGGAGTGAAATATGGTGATGGGACATATTTACTCATGGATATACTCCAGGGACCCAGCCTTTGGATTCTTAGGAAATTCACTGCATAGGCTCTCGTATTCTGAGCTGTGCATTCATTGATTTAATAATTAACAGAAATTTGGAGCTGAATTTGGAGGATCTGCTTCTGAAGGTGCTACTGAATAGGGCTGCGCCAAAGGTTTGGACAGAAATGTGGACTCACCCAGATTAGCAGTGCCAGACTCTGACAAATGAAATTTCAACACTTCCAGTTCATCTTGGCAGATGCTGGTATCCTGATGTCATGCAGCCATGATGTAAGCCAGAAAGAGTGGTATTTTGCAATAGAGAGATTCTGGTAACCCTTCCCATGAGTGTGGGTTGCCAGATATCAATATTTACATCACACCACAGAGAGTGTGTTACATTCTGTAATTCAGAGAAGTTAGATGGCTTACTCATGGTCTTCTGCAGACAAAAAATTGTCCTATGTTCAACATCAAAGGCTTAAATTACTGATGTTTGCCTTGTTATTTTCTTAAGACATTTTTTCAATTACATATAATGAAAGGAAATCTTCTTGATGTCACCAAGATGGACATTTCAAAATTAAAGGATTAGATTTGTATTGTGCCAGGAAACACTAAAAGGTGAACCAAGTTATAATTTCATCTACTTCAAACGTTATAAAAACATAATCACACAAAAAACTAATTTGGGGAAAGAAGATACAATAACAAGCAATTATAATTCCCTTTTTGTAAATTTACTGGCTCAAGTATGACTAAAATTATAGTGTTTGTTCCAACCTCCATCATGCTCCAGAATATTAACTAATGAAGCACTCATGAATATTGATGACCTAAGAATGTGTTCTCCAAGAATTGAAGGGTAGACACAGGAAAGAGACAAAATAGGAAATGAAAGAAACTGATGAATCCCTTGGCCAGTTTGATTTAAAGATTCCAGAAATATGTTCTCATTTTTTTTCTCAATGATCCATCCCACATAATGATCCATAAACTGACGGTTGAAAATGTAGTTCTGATGCAAGGGCTTCACTGGTAAGCTTTTTTCAGGGTCTTATTGCATATAGGAACAAAATAGAAGATGAAAAAATTTGCAGAACATCTTGTGTTTGTGCATTTTCCCACTTAAGTTCTGCTTACACACATCAATACTGCCATAGGAATGCCAGAAACTCCATCCTGCAAAATTAACCCTAGGAATTATGGGATCACAAGATGATTTTGTATGACAGACCATAGACAGATGGCTTCTCATGAGCCACACTGTAAACTTCTGTAGTCCCACTGGTGGATTTTATACTGTTAACGCATACTGGTGAAATTCTGCATTAACTGTTTGACAGGTGCAAAAATTTGAATCTCTAGTGGCTTTTGTTTTGGTTTACTTTTTGGCTGGCAGTCTAGGGCTTTAATTCTCTGTCTGATGGTGTTTAATTTCGATTGTATTTTGTTTACCATTTAGAAATATTTATAGACAGCACATATTTATAACTTTATAGGTTCTCACCTCTCTAGACTCTAGTGTTGATTGTTCTTTTGTCGGGAAGCAGTCCTTAATTAAGCTTTATTGTTTCTTCCTGGACTCTCCCCAGTCTTTTAAGACCATTTTGAAATGCTCAGGAAGAGCATAGCTTTCTAGGTGTGGTCACTGGCGTCACTGGGAGGAACCTTCCCCTCCCCACTCCTCGTATGATGTAACCTCTGCGTGCTGTGTGAGGACATGCAGAAAGTGCTAACGTGCCGTTCCTTCCGAAGGAAAAACAAAGCGAGTGAAACACCTTCTACTCAAAGGAAAGCAGAATGTGAGGTTTTGTTTAGGAGTGAATGAAAAGTCATTAACTCAATACAAGCAAAAGTCTCGTTGCTAGGAGTGAATGAAAAGTCATTAACTTAGTACAAGCGGAAGTTTTGTTACTAGGCTACCGTTGTGAGAATATTCACATTTGATCCTCTTTTAACCCATCTCATGATCAAAATTAGTTTTGCTTATCTACAACACAATGGGGAGAAAGCATCCATAGTTTTAGATTGAATCTAAAAGAAAAATGGTCAAGATTATTATTCTTTAATTTCGTGTTTTAATTCCCTTAAAAACAAATTCTTAAATTATTATTTTACAAACCAAACAGTAAAATATACACCTAAGATGATATCCAGTGGTGCGTTTTTGGGTTAGAGATGGGGCTGGGGACAGAGGTGGGTTTGAGAATAATCCCACTTGTAGCACAGATGTGGAAAAATTTCTCTCTTCTCCCCCTGTCAAACTTTAGAGCTAGAGGGGCCTTGTAGAAAATGAAAACGAAGCCCAAAGAAATTAAGGAAACTGCATAAGACTTATTTAAATTAAGTGGAAGAAACATGATTAAAGAGGAAGGACCCTAATTACCAAATAGTTATGTCTACCATTGTTCCATTTTCTCTCTCTCTGTGCAAATCTGCTTTCAAGTATTCAGAAATGGTAAAGAAAGTTTCCATATGCTGTTGGCTGTGGAAAATTCCTATGTCCAATTCTTCAGTTTCTATTTCAGGGCCAATTGTAGAATTTTATTTGTTAGTAGAATTCTAGAATTTCAGCCCATATGGATAGTCACCGGGTAATTCCGCTAACAATAGGAGGAAGTGATGAACGTAAGCATTAGGAGACTAATAATTCTGACCCAGAGTTTTATAATCCATGCAGAAACAGAAATGTTTTGCCTACTCAGGGCTCGATATGCAGATAGCTTTCAGTCATCAGAAACTATTTAGCTTATTCCATATTTCACAGATAAAGGCTACACAATGTTGTCACCAGCTGGGTATGACTTGTGTTTGCCTCGGACATTCCATTTTCTTTTCTCTGGCGTAGACTTCTGGCACATGTTTGGTTCATTGGAGGTGCCATAACACTGATCTCATCCTAAGAGTTGACATCACATTCTTTTAGACACCATGAAAGCAGCATGTTTGGGATTAGGTCCATAGAGCCGTGGTCCAAAATACTGGGAGCATGCACGTGAAGAACCCAAGCTTGGCATTGCTTTGGCTTCCTGCAAGGTTGATCATTATTCCCGTGCAAATTCACATCTGACATGGTCAGAAACATGAAACTCAGTCTCTGCTGTGAGCACGATAACAACACAAAAGAGCAACAAACCCAGAGAAGGACTATGAACTTGACTTCTGTCACAGCAGCCTGTTACTTGGCTCCCATGGCACTCCCATGATGGCAAAGTCTAAAGACCAAAATGAAGTTTATTCTCTCATTTCATCATGATCTCAACTTCCACTGTTTTCAAGTCTAATCAGCTTGGATGGTTTTGTTGCTTCATTTGAAGATTTCCATTTTGGGCCCACTGATTTTTACAAATGCCTCACGATCATTTCTTACGAAGGCCTCACAGTGGTCTTCCTCCAGAACAGATGTTGTAAGGTGATTTCAATTTCAAACACCTAAAACAGAGCATCAGTTTCCATATGAATTTGACTTCTGTTTGTATAGCTTATTGAGGATTATCAAAATGGTCTGGTGTAGCAATTACTCTTGGTGCCCCACCCAGATCCCCTTCACCCACTGGTGGATCCACCCCCCCAGCATTTGTGGGTGTTAACAGGCTCCCAGGAGCATCCTCCTCCAGAGGATTGCCCTTGGCCAACAGAGCACTTTACCTGAAGATCCCTGGGAAATTCCAAGCCCCTGCTTCCTACCTGAGCAGGAGTGTGCCAGCCGTGCTCGGCTGACGCAGGGTACTAAAACCAAGATCCCTCACTTTGGGATAGGGCTGCAATGCCGTTCAGGTTCTACATCTCCCTGTGGAGTCAGGGAGAGGCTAGACTTCAGCTAAAGCCACATCTTTCCTTACCTTCTTCCTCAGCTCCAGCTTTCTTTACCTTCTTACAGGTTCCACCTTAGAACACTCCTTTAGCTAATCACTTGCACGAGAATCCCCATCTTAGATTCTGCTTCTAGGGAACCTGACCCCAGACAGCTGTCTTGTTAACATTAAAAGATCTTATTCCCCCTTTTTTTTCCCTTTCTTGGTCTCTGAGGCAATTGATATAGCAATATCAATTGATATAACAGATTTGTTCTCTCTAAGATGCAATTGTTAAGCAAACAAAATTTCTCTTATTTTGTACAGTCTTGATGATTTTAAAAATGACAACTTAGTTAATAGAGTACAGCAAGAGAAATATATTTTTACTTTTTTCTTAAATGTATCTTATTATTTCTTGACTTTTCTCTAGTTATATGGATTTAAGAAAAAGTTACTAGAGTGGATAAGGCAGAAATAAGAATTAATACGTAAGCAATTTATACTTAGTGGATCGAGCTTATCTTCTTGGGCTTTTAGCAGTAGACAGTATCTCCTGAATATACCTTCAACTGATGTCTGGGAAGAAAATGGCCCAGGTTTGTCACAATTTTCATTAATTTAAGACTCATTTCTTGAGTTGTTCACTCAACAAATATTTACTGAGTGTCTCTTGTGTGCCAGGCACGGTATTTGGCACTGAATATATAATTGTGAAGAAGACCCACTTACCCTCTACCCTTGAGGCACCTGCTGTCTTCCTCATTTATAACTCTGATATAGGCAGAGAGAGATGAGGATGAAGGGAAGTTGTAAACTGGAGCTATCCTATGGCAACTGCAGGTTAATTTTTGCCACTTGTCTGGGTTTATGAGAAAAGCATCAAAACAAATATGTAGGGGGGCTGGCCTGGTGGCATAGTGGTTAAGTCTGTGCGCTCGGCTTCAGCGGTCCCAGGTTCACAGGGTCAGATTCCCGGTGTGGACCTACACCAGCTGTCAGCCATGCTGTGGTGGCATCTCACATATAAAATAGAGGAAGATTGGTACAGATGTCACCTCGGGGACAATATTCCTCAAGCAAAAAGAGGAAGATTGGCAACAGATGTTAGCTCAAGGCCAATCTTCCTTACCAAAACCAAACAAACAAAAGCAAATATGTAGGAACTTGCCAGATTTACAGCCATATTTTCACTAGAAAATTGTACATGTCAATGCCTGGTACATGGTAGAGCCTTGATAAATATTTGCCAAATGAATGAATGCCCCATGCCTTCATAATTTGTTTCTTTCATACCTCTTTCTTACGTAGCAGTAAAAAATAGCAAGAAAACCACTTAATAATAATCCAACGCCAATCCCAATTGCAACGTATTTTTCATAAGAATCCACAGCATATGAAGTTAAGGTCAAGTGCTCACATCTTTCTCCAGTATAACCAGTAAAGCATCTTTAAAAGAAAAAAGAATATATAATTTTAAAACTTATGATGATAGAAGTATAAAGAAATGACCCATTTCAAAGAATGAAAAAATTTCAATGGAAAGGAAGTAATTTAAATCAGAGGCAAATACCAAAGGAAAGGCAATCTGGTAAAGATATTGAAGAAGCTGTGTATTTTACAATTATCATTTCATTAAAGTTCCATATTAATGCAACTTCCCTCATTGGTAGAAGGGAAAGGCAGTACGTTTGCATGAGTTGATCTAGAAAATTATTAACCTACTCTTTCTCAGAAGGATTCCAAGCAAATCAATGATCATAAAAATAGTATCTTAGTTGCTCTAGAACTTTTTATTTTGAAAGGTCTTGCTTGCTTTTTTTTCTCCCTTTCTTGGTCTCTTAGGCAATTGGTATATCAATTGGTATAACAGATTTTTTTTTTTTTTTGCCATAGTCTGTTTCATTTCATCCTGTAACCAAACCCATGAGAACTCAGAACCACCTTTGCATGTTGCTAAAATGCAGGTTTGGATTCAATAGTTTTGAGGTGGAGCACAAGTTTCTGCATTTCTAACAAGCTCCCAGGTGAATGCTGTTTATCTGGGAATCATATTTTTGAGTAATGAGGATTAGGTGGCTTAAGAAAAGACTCCTCAGATATTCAAATACAAAGAGGATTAGTGAGTCATGCTCAGATCACGAACCTTTTTTACTAGATAAGATAGAGGTGTGTGGAAATGTACTATGTGAAACACCAGTGGCATACATTCAGCTCCCAACTCTGGGACCTGGGAGGTTCTTTGCAATTACCTGCAGATGGCTTTCTCCAGCTCGTGGTGGAATGCACAAACACCATTGATGCAGTAACTATTGAGGTCTTCCAGGCAAGGAGGTGAGAACTTCAAGGCTATGGGTCCTTCTGTACTGTAGTGAGCTAGGAAAAGGAGATACAATATTTACAGATGAATTGAGTCGTACTTTTACAGTAGGTTTGTAATACATACGTAAAGAGATCTTTAATTTTAAGAATATTTTCTGGGTGCTCTGTCCTTTGAACTATTGATTTTTTTCCTTTGGCAGTTATATCCACAAGGGCTAGGTTAATATCATCTAGACATTTCATTAATGAACAGGGAGTGGAGGTGGATTGGTGATTCTTTCATTCTTTGGAAGCTACATGATCAGGTACAGATACAAGTTTGCCAAAAGGTGGCAGCGTTGATTCTAGCTGTAGCTCGCTATCTTGAGCAAGGCTTTCCAAATGTGTGCCTGAATGCTGATAAATATAGAAGATCTCACATGATTTTTTCATTCTTCCCTTTACACCTGAGAAGTCAGCACTCAGGAAGATTTGAATTTACACTTGTGGGATAATGAACTTGATTTCTCTTCACTCTTCAAGGGAGAGTAAGATGAGAATTCTCCCCTCCTCTTCGGTGGACTACCATGAGTAGCTAATCGAAAAGGGAGCATTTTTCCTAACTGATTTCAGAAGAAGTATTGTTATCGCCTATACAAGAAGCTAGAAACAACTTATGGCTCAGGCTTAACATAGTTAAGACAATACCTTTGAACATTAATTAGAAATTTTACTCAGTCAAGAGGCATTATGAGGGCCTGGGGAAAGCCGTGGAGTTCAAATGAGAAAACCTGGGTTTTGATTTCTAGCTCTGATACTATGCAAGTGACTACACTTGGCCAAACTTTCGTGGTCAAGTGTTCAAAGCCTCTGGGAAAGCTTCCCTTTGGGAAGCTGTGTTGTGGCAAAAATGTATATATTTCAGGATGCTTACTCCACATTCCCTGACATACTAAAGACATATGCTAGACCATCCTTGGGATTTATGCAGTGGGAATGACCCTTGGGTAAAACTGCATAAATGAGTCCTTTTTGGTGTACTTTAATTACTGATTCTTACATTTTTCTTAAGCAAAATGAGTGGCATTTTATTTTGTCATTACATTACACCATATTTGCCTTGCTAAATAGATTAAGAGAAGTCTACTTATTTGCTTTTAGGGAAAAAAAAACAGTTCTAAAAAAGCATACTGTTTTATAGTGAAAATACTAAATCTTTAGATATATAAGATACTGTGTTATATAATTTCATTTTGGTTGAGAACAGACAATATTACCTTAAAATTCACATTCATTTTGTTGAATGTGGTGTAATGAATTTAATTTCTCATTTTAATAATTCTGAGGCAGTGAGAATTTCCCATTACAAACAGTGCTAGGTTCTTCCTACTTGAAGACTAAAGAAGTTCAGTGAACTGAGCCTGAATGAGGACCTACTAGAAAATGTGAGAAGTGAAAGAAGACATTTCCAAAGAAAGAGTATACTAGAGAGACATCTTTCCCCTAAGGAGAGGAATATTAGTTATAACTTTGTGAAAATTTTCCTAAGAAATTGGATTCAGATTTTTAAGTTAAATAAAAAGCAAGGAAAAACTAAAGTTCTCCATCAAGAAAGCAAAGGAAAACTATAGAGATGGTATATTCAATCCCTTTCTTCCATTATTACTACCTGTAACTTGGAGCATTTTGCTTGCAGTTTACTATGAAGGAAGAAAAAAGGCGGTGCTGGGATAAGGTTATGAAGTCAGTCACTGAGAGGAAACTGCATTTTAATTTTCTACCATATTATCTACTAATGAAGATGTTTCCTCTCTGTTCAAAGGCTCAGAAGACGAAGAAGCTGCTAAAAGTTATTCTAAAATCCAGATTGATTTCATTTTGCAAATTGATAGATATTCAAAAACTCAAATGGGGAAAATATGTATATATATTTTTTTGCTGAGGGAGATTAGCCCTGAGCCAACATCTAGGCCAATCTTCCTCTGTTTTGTATGTGGGTCGCTGCCATGGCATGGCTGATGAGTGGTGTAGATCTGAACCCGTGAACCTGGGCTGCCGAAGTGTAGTGTGCAGAACTTAACCCCTGGGCCACAGGGCCAGCCGCCTAGGCAAAATGTTTTAAATAAATTTTTAAAATTTTAAAATTAACAGTGAAATGAATATTTAAATATTACTGTCTTCCATATTCAGAAACAAAATATTTGACTTGATCTTCTTTTATTTGCCTGGCTCTGAGGACAAGATATGGTGTTTCCTCTGTCGGATGTCCCCTCACCAGTCTTCACAGCAGGGGGCTGTTATAGTTTGCGTGAGAATCATTACCACCCAGTACACAGGTCTTGGCAGGTAACAAGCTTTTCCAAATTCACCTCTGAGATTTCAAATAGGTTTGAAAAAGTGCTGATGCTCAATAGCAGTCAGAAGCTCTTCTAATAATAATGATAAAATAGGAAACAAACATATCATCACCATCAACAATAAAAATTGAGTACAAGTGTGAGGAAATATAGCATATGCTAAAACAATAACAAAAGCCCCCAAAAACAAACAAGAAAAAAGATCTTTTCAAAGATGAGGGAAAGTGGATTAAGGCTTCATCTTGGAGCCATAATTTCTCTGGCTGTTAAGAAGACCAAAATCTGATGTCACTCATCAAGAATTCCGAAGTGGGGAGAAACTGCCTCTGGACACACCTGGCTTATGGGGACCCCACCAGGAGTCAAACAGAAAACGTGGCATGTTTCACAGTCAGGACAGTAACTCAAGACAAACGTTTTCCTCTCATTTGCTTCATTTCCTCCTTTTAAAAAGGCAATTCTTGCTGACACATTTACCTGTCACTTCCACTTAACTTCATCTTGCTAAAAGAGTCAATCATCTAATAATAAAATATACATCTAAAAAATTCCAATTTGCTTTTATCACAATCCAAATTTCTCTTAAAAGTTAAAAAAAATCACTTGAAATAGGAAAGTGCGAAGAAAATACCTTCTGTTTTGTTAACTGTCCAGTTACTTTGCTGGGCTGTGACTGGGGGTGTGACAGTCGTGGCTGCCTCTTCAGTCAGCGCCATCATTGCTGTACGAAGGGGGGAAAGGCATCATTAGCCGGTGAGCCTCCTTCTTGGTACAAGCAACAGATTGAAAGTTCCTATTTATCCTCACTTCTGTTCTATTTTTAATTCATTTACACGTGAAATCCATAACCTGACTAGGGCAATTTCCTGCCAGTTTCTCATTCATACCAATTCCATGGACTACATTATGATTATGGAAAATAGAAACACATTAGTTTTTAAGAGAAAGTGATATACTAATTCAATCACAAGGATGTTAACATATAATAGTAAAAACATCAACTACTCCTCAATTGCACAAAGCAAACATTTCATAGGTCTCAGAAAAAGAGGTGTCAAATATATTAGGAGAGGAACGTACATTACATAGGAAACTAAATTGGTTCACAGATTCCTTGCTCTGATCTTCGTCTTGAAGAACAACTGTTAAAAGCCAACTTGTCACTAACTCAGAGAAAACGAATCGTATCCACATTTTAGGCTGATACAAAATGAACAAAACAAAAAGAAATTACCTACCATTGAAGAAGAGACAGACTGAGATTGGCACTCCGAAAGCCATTTCCTGCCGTTGTTAACAGTATCTCGCTCTTCTCCTCCTAGACTGACGGGTGGAGGCTGGAAGCCTTTTATTGAGCTCTCTGAGTCTTGCGTTTATATTTCGTGAAACGTCATCTGGCAGTTCTTACCAATCAAAAAAATATGTACATCTGGCAGCAGCTTAAAAAGCCTCGAGGCGCTCACGCACTGGGTTCAGATACCTGTGTTATCTCGCAATGTGATCAGGTTTTCTTGTGGAACACTGGTTTCCTGTTACCCGTGGGCATAATCGTGTATGTAAAAGCACTTAAAACAACAAAAAAGACTCTGAATTCAGGAAAGGCCCCACTGGTGTGAACAGAATTGTACCAGCTCCAATGTTGCTAGGGACCTATATAGGATTCCAGGAGAGTGAAGTTTTGATATTTGCAAACTAAGAAATAGCATAACTTGTTAATAAAAGAAATATTCCTGTAATTGCACTTACACGACTTTTCAGTACAGACTGGGTCCCACTGCAGATCAAGATATTTTGTCATTTAATAGCAGGGGAGAACAATTAAATTTGCGCAAGAACAGAGGTTCAATATTCCATTTTAGTTTTTGCTACTTAGTTTTACTAAGTTCTGTAACAGTAATTGTTTTTAGTAGTATAACGTTTACTTTTATGTCATTCTGCCATTTAATATTTTTCTGAGTGAATGGGATGGGCTACCAATTCTGGGAACTACAATGCTTGAATCTGTGCCCCAATGATTAGGCTAGAGAGAACCAGTAAATTACCAAAGCAATAATAATAATAATAATAAGGAAAATCTCCATTAAGATAAATTTAAAATATTTAGGTTTAGTACATCTAATGAATAGAAAGTTGTAAATTTAACACAGAACATTCACAATTTTCTCACTTTTAATCTAGTTAGGATTACTAAAGTGCATTTTAAAGGCTAAAACATGTAATTATTACCATTACATTTTGTGATTATAAGAGCTTCCTATAAATTTGCACTTGCTCCAAATTATTATAAATAATTTATAAATATGTTTTGCCGAGGCGTTGTGTCTTTCTACCAGGAATTTCAGTCACTCATATTTTCTATACCTTGAAAACCTGTTTAAGTCAAGCTTGTCTATCATTTGCAATATGTGCACCCAGCAAATTCAATTTACCAGAAAGGCTCCCTGTCACTATTCACATATGAACTGGGCTTTAGAAATCACACAAGAATGAGCTTGTTGAACTCATTATAACTTGGGCAATCACTTACCACAAGAGTCATCATTTTAAAGTTGAAAGAATATATAGTACTTGGCTCACTTTGAATGTGCCTACATTTTGTACTGCTTTTGTAGTTTTTTTTAAACTGTTTATTATTAGGACAGTGTCTGGATAATATTTTTCCCGGGCAAATAATATTTGAATTATAAATCAAATAACCATCTTCTGTACCATTTACAAAGGCTTAAAGAAACATCACAACCAGTTGCAATGTTAGCGCCACCAAATTAGTTGAGATAGACATGAGATAGACATAGTCAAAAGTTAGCGTAGGGAAAGCCGTGGTGGAGAAGGAAGCCACACTGGAACTATCAGTGACCCTCACTCACCAGACCCCCTCCTCCGCCTCATTCTCGCAGTGTGCTTTCGAGAAACGAAACGCTTAGAAAGGCAGGGGAGGCAAGCTAATTAGGAGCCAGTCAGTAACCAGTAGAGAGAATGACTTGTTAGTAAAAGGTTTAAGTCCTCTCCCCAAACTATTCCTTCTCTCCCTGATAAGAAAATAACCAATGTTTGCTTGGATTCCTCAGGAATGTTGCATTCAGCAGATCTGAAACTTTTGTCTACGCAGAGGCAGCCAAGGGTCTGGGGCCATCTGGTCATCCGACCCCTGGCACTACTGAGCCCCTCCCTTTCCCTGCTTCTTTAGTTACATTCCTATGTCAATAGTTTCTTTAACCTTTGGCTTCACATATGCCAGAAGCTAATGTTGAGATCAGGGCACTAACCTCCCCCTCTCGCACAAGGCAAATAGAAGTTACAAATTGTTCAAAGCCCAGGTGGCCCCACGCTGGGCTCACGCTGGAGTCTGAGCTAATTACGGGGCCTTAAAGTTTTATTACAGGGAAACTGATGCCTGGAGGATATCAAGAAGCTGAAGCTTCCCAGACCCCAACTCCTGGGCTTCCTGGCGCCAGAATCCACCATCCGCAAAGGAGGCGGACACAAGGACACCCACCTGCCAGTCCCTCTATTTCTCCATCCACCAGCAGCCTCACAGGGGCAAACGCAGGCGGAGGGGAAGGCGCCAACCTGCAAGGCCACATACGCCACCCCCCCCCACCCCCCCCGCCAAAACCTCAAATAAAAACCCCAACGTTTTTTCCTTTAAGGCGGTGGATTTGAGTTTTAGCTTCCGTCTCCTCGTCTGATAATAATAATAAAAACCCTTTCCTTGCCATAAGCCTGGCGTTCCAGTTTTATTTCGCCCCTCTTGTGTGGTGGGTAAAAGAACCTGTATTTGTGTCCAGTAACAGCAGTTTCTGGAGGTTGATGCCAGGACTAATGTTAAATATCTTTATTTCCAACACTGTGACACAGAAGTACAACCATTTTGTGATAATTATTAACTGGTGTTTGCATAGTGCTTTGCATTTTATGGAAGGTTTTCATGCATATTTAAATTTTCAGTAATCCTGGCCCCCAAAATTCCAGTGCCTAACATAGAGTAAATACTCATTCTGTCTTGAGTGAATAAAGAAATAAACTACAGGCCTTATTTTTATTCCCATCTGATAATTGAGGAATGGAGACTCAAAAGAATGAAGAGTCGGGACTTGAATCTGTGTTCAGATTCCAGATCATATGCCCTTTCCATTTCTCCAGCTGTGCCCTCTGGGGGGAGTCAGTATACTGATCTAGGGAAATTCTCTTAATTATCTCCTAAAATCGAGCGTTAAATAAATTATCTTTATCATAATAATCTAAATATTAAATAAAGTGTGGCTCTCACACACATTTGGGCTGAGAGAAATGGAAACATCTCTCTAGACGTTTCCCCACTCTGGTGAATTGGGCCACATAATATAGAAACTCATCTACCACTTTAGCTTAAGGTTTATACCAGAAAATAGCCCTAATCATCCCCAATGCTTCTTTTCCTCTGGGACTCATACTGATGGAGGCCACTTACATTTCTCTATGGGAGAGTCTCCTGCCTTCACTTCTTCAGTCTCTCACCAAAAAGTCCTTTCCTCAATCCTGAAGAATGGGGGAGATGGGTATTGCAGGGTCGCCTCACTGACATCTTTACTCATTCTTTTTTGGGAGGGTTCTCTTTTTTCTCCTGGGAAAGATTCACCCTGAACTAGCATCCGTGGCCAATCTTACTCTTTTTTTTTTCTTCCTCCCCAAAGCCCCAGTACATAGTTGTATATTCTAGTTGTAAGTCCTAGTTCTTCTATGTGAGCCACCACCACAGCATGGCAACTGACAGACGAGCCACCACCACAGCATGGTAACTGACAGACGTTCAGTTCCCTGCCTGGGAACTGAACTTGGGCTGCCGGAGGGGAGAGCACCAAACCTTAACTGCTAGGCCATCAGGGCTGGCTCTACTCATTCTTGCTACATGTTAGAGCAGTTTATAGTGAGAAAGGAGAAGGCTAAGAGCTGTGGCACTCCACTATTATTTTCCCCTCCTACCACTTTTTCTATCTTAATTTATTTATCTCTCTCCTCTAGTCATAAGCATCTCTACAAGTGTCTTCCCTTCTCTTGCCTCCCCTCCCTCCCTTCTCTTTCCCTTAGTTTATTTTTTCCTTCGACTTCCTTTCTCTTCTGCTTCCCCTCTGTTTTTTTTCTTTTCCTTTCTTTTCCTTTCTTTTTTGCTCATTCACTAACTCAATCAAAATTTGTTGCTGGACATGGGCAGGAAATGGTCACCAGTCCATTGCTTATCTCTCTCTATAAGTATTCTGTAATTCTCATGGATTCAGTTGCCATTCATTCACAAAATATCAAATGCCTACAACATCCATGGCACTGGGCTGGGTGTAATGATGTTTGCAAAACAAATAGACAAATCATGCATGGACTCTGACCCCAGGGAACTGGAAGGAGCTGAGGAAAGTACATACATAACTACAGTACTGGGTAGGGACTGATAACTGCTGTGGATGTCTGTATAAAGGGCTATGAGAGTTCAGGGGTGGGGCTTAGTCAAACTCTCACAGCGTTTTTTCATGGACAAGTTTCATGTGAGGTGAATCTTAAATAACAAGTAGAATTTAAACATATAGCAATAAGAGAAAGGATTCTAGGTGGGAGCTGGGCACTGAGGGGAGGCAGAGTGGTGTGTTGTGAAAAGAGAGTGAGTTCTGGCTCACATCATCTCAACAGATCTTGGTTGGAATCCTAGTTCCACTTTTGCTATCCATTTGCCTAGGCTGAGGCTTTTTAATAACCCTAAGGGTCAATTTCCTCATCTATCAAATGGGGATTGTCAATAACCAAAAAAAAAAAAAAGTAAAGCATTTAGCACATGATAGGTGCTCAAGTAAGGATAGCTATAACTATTGAACATGTGTAAAGACACAGGGTGTATAATGGTCAACAAGGTCAGAAATTTAGTTGTTAATACATGTGGATGAGTCCTAAATTCTCATCACTAGCCATGAATTCTTATTCTCTTCCCAGACTGATATTACATCAGGACTTTTATTTATCTACTATGTCATCATCTCAACCTCAACATGTCTTAAACTGAACATTTTATCTCTTCTCCAAATCAGCTTCCCTTTACAACTTCCTCATGTTAATCAATGATAACATCTTCTGGGCTCTAACCACAATTCTCAGAACTTATTAAATACAATCCAAACTCTGGTTTAGCCAGGCTTTCTCTAATCTATTTCTGCATACTTATCCAGCTGTATTTCCACCACTCTCCAACACACACTTCACTTTAGTCTGACTGTAATCCTTGCTTTCACACACACATATATATATATATACTAAGCTCATTCTCACCTCCATATCTTCATATTATTGTTCAATCTCCATTAATTCTTCAGGGTCCTTTTTACAGATACTTGTAGGACAAGGAAACCTAGTTCTTCAAAGCTCCTCCACAAGACCATCACATGTCTGTCTTTTATGGACCCCAAATATCCATAAATAAAGTCACGGTACCAACGAACCAACTTTATCTCCTTTACGTGTTGACAAAGGCTTCCTCCATGACCAAACTTTAGTCAGGTTCCTCTGAGTCCTCTTCTTGACAAGGGCTGGACTTGGCCCACTGAGCCCAGTTTTAGCAAAGACTCTTGATAAGTCAGTTTATAAAGAATCCTCTCCCCCTTTACGTCTGATCAAGTTCCTCACCCCCCGACCCTTGATAACTGGCCTGGGTTTAGCAAGACTCTAGTAAACTAGTTTAGAAAGAGACCCCCTACTTTTGAAGTCTAGTCAAGTTCCTCTTAGTAATTTTCCATCCACTGATCTCCTCGCTCTGCTTGTTGGCCACAAATGCACAGCTGCCTTTGCTGTATTCAGGCTGAGTTCAATCTCCTCTACTGCTGCAATGGTCTCAACTCCTTTGCAATAGTCTAGAATAAAGTCTTCCTTACTGTTTTGAACAAATGTCAAAATAATTTTTCTTTTACAGCGTTTTAATTAGTCTCTGGAAAGGCTCACCCCTGAATTTTAGCCTAGCCAAGGGGGCAAAAATCTTCCAAAAATCACTCCTCCTGCACCTTGGGGGGTGAGGGGACTCAAAATTACACACTTCACCTTTCCTATGTACATATATTTTGGGTCATTTTGTTTGTTTTGCAAATTTGGGAGCTTTGAATTGAAACTTCTGTCTGGGTTATGAGACAAAGATTGGTCTAGGCTGATTGTGGGATGGGCTATAGAACCCTTTCTTTCATGTTTGAGAAACCTGTACATTTCCCCAGCATGTTGTAAAGAAACAGATAACAAATACATGAACAAAGAATCTTAGAGATATCTTAAGGAAACAGAGGACAGGTGTTCTTCAAATTGCTTTTATTATGCAGTTGAAATATTATTAATTATAAACAGTAGTCTATTTTCACACAAATTATCAAGAGTACACACTGATACAGACATGCATTGGGTGAGAATCATTACTGGTAATAAACACACTGGGATTTGGGCATGAAAACAATACAATTATGTGCCTAGGGTAGTCTCAAAATAGCCTTCAACTGGCACTCACATGTATTTCCTGATTTAACTTGTGTGAGAAACAGGGCATCTACTTTGGGAACCCAATGCCATAACAGAAGAGAGAACTGTGGGCAACAAAGCAGTGGATTTTTAGTCATACCCTAAGGTTTAGCTTTGGCACATTGTGTCATATTTTTCTATTAGATTTCTGAATTTGTGAACAAACATAACATCTGTTCTTTCTCTTTTCTTTTTTTTGCTGAGGAAGATTAGCCCTGAGCTACCATCTGTTACCAATCTTCCCTTTCTTTATTTTTTTGTTTGAGGAAGATCTGCCCTGAGCTAACATCTGTGCCAATCTTCCTTCGCTTTATATGTAGGTTGCCACCACAGCATGGCTGGCGAGTGGTACAGGTCCACGCCCAGGATCTGAACCCAGGAACCTGAGCCACCAATGTAAAGTGTGCCACACTTAACCACTACACCATGGGGTCAGCCCCAACATGTGTTCTTTAATGAAGTACTTGCTCATACTATATCATATTTTTCTGATATTTGTAGGAAAACACAACCTTAGTTTGTTTTGCTTGTGTTTGGATTTTCTATTATTCCTCAAGGAAGGTATTGTTCAAATATTTTTCTAGAAGAACACAGAAATTACATGTAAGCCTAACATATTCTTATTACGTTTTTACTGTAGCAAGCAGTCAGCCAGAATTTGATGTCACCATTTCCAAGTGGCACTGCAGGTTTTGTCTCCCCTGTATGTTTTTCTTTCCTTGAATAGAGCATCATTTCTCATCAGGATGGCCCGTAGGATGCATTTGGGAGATATATGAGGTCAAGATTTTATTTTTAATATTTTATCTTTCTTTTAGCAAGTAAGCTCTTTTTTAGCATATGATATAGAACATAAAATATATAAAAATTGAGCATGCTCGTAGCAAAACCTAAATTACATTTTACATGGGTGCTCATTTGGCTGACAAAACATTTGTTGAAAACATACTGTATGTGATGTTTAATTGGTTCAAAAATATATTCATTTATTATGAGCCCTTTATTGTTTTAACATTATGAACAAATATCATCCACAAAATAATTGTTACCAAAGTTTTCACTGGAATTGTTTTGATTTTTTTCCTAAAACTGAAAAACTGTTAGCAGGAAATGCATAAAGTTGTGTGAATCATCTGATCCACAATGATTCCATCCATGAAAAAATAAATACAATGTAGAAATAAATAGCTTTCTAGTAAAATATAAAGGTTTTTGCCCTTTGCCAAAATAAATAAATAGCATGACTTCAGTTTGCTTTGTTCTCTCACGTGATCTAGTAAAGGATTTTTTTAGCTGCCAGAAGGGTGTTCTTCAGAAGCATTGCCACGGTCACGGGTCCGACGCCTCCTGGAACTGGAGTGATAAAACCAGCCTTCCTCTTAACGGCTGATGGAGGAAATAGAAAGTAGTCTTTACTTTTAAATTTTTCGGAGAATGTCATAATTTTTAAACATACTGAACTGTTAAAGGATAAACTGCAGCATATTAAACATTTTAAGAGCTTATTTGAGCATTTATTGATTAGAATTGGGCACCACCAAACCGGAAATGGTTAGGGGCACTCTGCTGACAGGAACTCGGCGAGAGACTTTACTATAGAGAAAAGGAGGAAGCAAAGTAAGGAAATTACCAATCTGCTGTAGCTTAAAGCCTAGTTGGCTGTTTGTGATTGGTTGTCCTTAGGTTTCAATATGGTAACCTTGAGGCATTTACAGGCTTAGATTTTGGTTTGCTTATGTAGGCTGCCACAGCATTACAGCCTCCTCAGTCTAAGGGCCCCCTTGTTTACTTTAACAGAGTATAGAGGATTCTTCTACATTCCATATAATTCAAACAGCCTCAAATCCTTTTTAGAATGAAGTGGGCTATCACACACACACACACTTAGAGAAACACTGCTGTGTGTGTTATCTAATGTGGATAGAAAGGAAACAGAGTCCAAAACTGTGGGTTTTGTGTGCAGCTCAGTTAGTTTTCCATGATTAAAATCTATAACTCATTGACCCAACTACCTGTAATTCCAGTTAATTACTTCTAAAATGCACGATATTGGTCACAAAAGAGAGACAGGATATAGACAGTTCAGCAGACACCATTCATTACAGTGGAATATTCCTGTTATACCAATAGCATCATGTATGTGTGGATAAAACATTCCAGTGCAAGTCTAATAAAAATCATCAAACATATTTGAATTACTGAGCATATACACACATAGTCCTGTTCTAAGGTATGAAGACTTCCTATTCAGTAAATCTACTCAAAGGAAATGGCAGAGAACTTTCAGCAAGTTTTATTTACGAACATTTCACACGCACATTATCACAGCTGAATGGCTCCGTGCACAGACCTGCTGGTTAGCGTTTTACCGTGTGAGTAAGAACAAGGAGGTTTTCCCAGATAACTCTTTTACAAAGTTAGCATGGACAATACTTCTTTAACTTGTAGTCTGACGTTATTAATCACATATTATTTAGATGCATAAGTTTTACATTTAGATGTATAAACTTTTACAAGTTTGCTCATTTATGCTTCTGCATGAATCAAAACCAACAGATGTTTTCTAGATCTTAAGTATTATTTTTGTATAATTTATAATGCTTTCTTAAAATATAGTTTGTAAAATTTACATTTACCTTAAAGTGTAGTAGTACATTGCAATAAAATTTTTTAAATTATAGGAAAAGCAAAGGAATAATATTCTTCTACTTGAAGAAAAGTCGAAATAAGCTTGAAGAAATCACCAAAAAAAAAAAAAAAAAATCTATCCAGTGTGTATCATGAATCTTCTCATGGTATGTAACAAAGAAAAGATAAGAATACTGTGATTTGGAAGGTAATATTTTAGTTTTCCAAAAGCATGCCCTCTCCCGTGCCATACTTTCATCCAATGTGCTCTCTGCTGTAGAAACACTCACTGAGGTCAATAGCTATTTCATAAACAGCTATGAATTATCTCAATCCTTCCTTCCTTTGCTCTGGCTATTTCCTCCACCTGGAATACTCTTCTACCTTATCCAAATAAGAAAATCCTTATTATTTCTTAGAAGCTAATAAAGTGTTACCTGTCTGTAATTTTGCTCAAAAGTTCCCCCCTCCAACACTGAATTAAATGTTTACAGGAACTTTATACCTACCTCCATTATGGAACTTAAGATGCTCTGCTGTCTGTTCCCTTAACTAGTCACCACACCTAGAAGGCAGAAACCAAGTCTTTGTGGTGGTGGTGGTTGTCATTTTAAATCTTAGAATTTCTCCATATGCATTTTAGGCAGTCAGTTTTGATAAAGTGAATTAAATAGCCCTTGAAATTCAAAATTTAAAATCAATTTGTAGGAATCTATCAGTGCTTTTGACTGGATACAAACAGTATCAAAACAATTTGGTTCAAGCTAATTTCATGAAAAACTCAAGCTACTCCTTCTGCTTGAGGGTGACAAACTGCATTTTTCACTTTTCAATAAGCCAACTCAATGGCATGAACAATGCCTTCCAGGACATTTTCTCGAGGATTGGAGCAGCAATGCCTTGGAAAATTTCAGCAGGTCTCTGGAAGAAATGTACTATACTACTACCACTGACACTGATAGTATATAAATCACATATTTATAAAGCACTGACTTTGAAATATTAACAGATAAAAATAAAAGACTATTCAGTAATATGGTAAATTAATAGTCAAGTACAAACTAAATCTTCAATGGAAAATGAAATAGTTTATTTCATAATCAAAAGGTGGATAAAATCGGTTATGTCAGGGAATCTATTATGGGTATATAATCATTTTTATAGAATTTGGTTTTCCACTTTGAAAAGTAAAGTGGCTTAGAATTATGTGTATATGGAAAAAATAATAATAACCATAGCTACTATCAATTGAGTACCTACTTTTTGCCAAGAACTTTATACACATTATTTTAATAATTAATATTTAATTATTATTTCATTTTAGTAGGTGAAGAAAGCGTGGTTCTCTGAGCATCTTACTACTCTCCTATATGGTAGAGACATTATTCAGAGCCAGGTTTGAAACGTGCTATGATTGCAAAATTCTACCCCCTCCTGATGCATCTGTATTACCATGACCTGAACAAGTAGAAAAGTCCCAAGAAAGGCTCATATGCCAAAAATTAGCTCATTTTTCTCAAATGATTAGGAGGATAGTCTGAAAAATGAAACAAAGAGGAAAAAGTTCCAATATAGTAATTTTTCTACATTTTTACTATGAGTACTCATAGCTCACTATCTGTGAATTATATCCAACACTGTAAATTACATAGATGGCTTAGCAGTCTGAGTTGGCTTCTTTCTGGGCATCAGATTGGATAAATGAAACCACTGGGGTGCTCAGGTATCATGACCTTCCCTTACCAAATTATCTTTTTTCCAACATGCTTACTATTGCATTCTTTTGCTCAAAAAGTGAGCTTTAGGGTGGAGGACGAGGGAACGGGAGAGGCTACTGCATGAAGTAAGACCTGTCTGAAATTTGTAGCTGGTGCCTGCGTTTTTGCACACTTCACTGGTGGAAACTAACACGTATTTATCCCGTCCTGCCTATCACTTCACAGAATTTGAGTTCATATCCATAAGAGACATGTAATGGCTCTTCACCCCACCTCGGTTAGGGCTTCTCTGGACATTCATAAGCACTTAGTGGCATCAGTGGAGTCTTGTAAGTTACTCACTAGGCAGAAGTTTATGATATCACTGTGAACACACCTGGTTATTCAAATACTTGTTACAAATATTTTTTATAGACAGATGTGAAAACGCAGTTTATACAGTCATAAGAAGCAGACTGTGATGAATTTGACTTTAAAAAACATATAAGGTAATCTATTCCTTTTGATTTGATTTTCATGAGCCTCTATGTCTAAGAAAGATACATAAATTTATCTGATGCTGGCTAGTGTTAGTGTATTCTTTGTTTAATAAGGATCAGAATACACCAAGATGCACCTTGAGGGTATTATGTTAAGTGAAATAAGCCAGATAGAGAAAGACGAACTCTGTATGACTCCACTCATAGGTGGAAGTTAAACATATAGACAAAGAGAACTCATTGGTGGCTACCAGGGGAAAGGGGGTGTAGGGGGAGGGCACAAAGGGTGAAGGGGTGCACCTACAACATGACTGACAAACAATAATGTACAACTGAAATTTCACAAGGTTGTCAACTATCATAATCTTAATAAAAAGTTAAAAAAAAATAAGGATCAGAATACAGAAGTGATTTTTCAAGAAAGTTGGAGGATGTTTGATGCTCTGAAAAGCATCTTCCCTGAAATGTCTGCAAGAGAGTAAGTTAGCAAGCATTACATCACCAGAATAACCTTTCATTGGCTGGTCTTTCTCTGAGGGCAGACAAGGGTTTGCATGTGCTTGTAAAAGATGATGCTTTTAAAGATTAATCTTATTATATGTGGGGAAAAGGTGTTCTATATGATCCACTGAAAAGAAATACAGAAGCATTTTAAGGCAGTAATTTCCTTCACAGACTTATTTACTGTGTGTTTAGATATGAGGGAGTGTGTGCCTGTTTTAAGGAAAACACCAAAAGTTCTGTATGTATGAGAGTCAGGTGTTAGATCTTGATTGATATTAGAACTTTCATGAGAGGTTCATGAACAGGTATCACAAAACCAGGGTTAGATTCACTTTCATAAAGTGAATTTCATAAAGTGGTTTTAGAGTTACTGAAACTGTTTGAGAACGGAGGCAAATAAAGCAATCATCAGATTCTATTGTTATCTGCATGGAACTTGCCCTGAGGAATGAGATTTAGATGGAAATGATGTGGTCATGTTTAAACCAGGTTCCCAAAAATAAGAATATTTTGAAGAAAGGCAATCATTATCATGACAATTTATTTGAATGACCTCTCCTGCAAAGTGAATTCCTATAGATTTCCTTGAAAGTGATAGCATGATTTAGAATGTTAGAGAGTCTATGTTCAGTTGTACAGTGAGAAAAGAGATGACCATTTAAAATCAGTCATTTTAGATACAAGATTTCTCTTTGTACCTACTATTCTCTTTGTTTGACAGACCCTTCCCCCACTTCACCTGGTGAATATTTAGTCTTCCTTTTCAGCACTAGTTAAATGTCACTTCCTTTGTGGTGCCCATTAGTTCCTCAAGCTGAGTTGACTGTTCATTCATTGATCCATGAAATTTAGCAGAATGATTTTCAATTTGTAGTCAGAGAGTATGTTGGAATCTCCTGAGAAACGCAGTCCGACTACATATGTCTCCTCTCACCTCAAGATTCTAGTATGCACCACTGAGAATCACTGCTGATGTGAGAGAGGTTTCTATCGTGGTTGTGGGATGGGGGAGTGTTACACATATAAACAGTGTGGAGGAGGTTTAAAACATGGTGGAAATTCACTGCTTCGGTAGGGCTGCTTCACATGGTGGCCTCAGTCAGGTCCCAGGCAAACCCTCATATGTTAAGGCTTGAATCACAGTTGCTCATGCCCCATTGGTCAAAGCAAGTCACATGGTCAAGCTCAAAGTTAAAGGCTTGGGATAGGAAGAATGGCAAAGTCACATTGCCAAGGGGATGTGCATATGGGGACAGAAGATATGTGCGGTCATTTTTCATAATCTACTATAATAGTCTCTTGGTTTCCGGTCTCTTCCACATCAGCCCTATAACCTGCTATCAGATTTATTCCTTAAAACACAGATTAGGCCATTTCAGTTTATAAACATTAGCTGACTCTTCACTGTCTCTTGGATAAAATATCAGTTCTTTGTCATGGCAATTAAGATCTTTCATTATCTGGCCCTGCATCCTTCTTAGTTGTTTCCTAACTCTTGCATATTCTCCTAACTCAATTATTCACTGTTCCCACACACGCTACAAACTGGCTCAGATAGATTCATAGCAAATGTTTCTTGAGAAAGGCAGCCATAGTCATTGTCCCTTGGAAATTATAGTCTAGTTGGGAGATATATAATACAAATATAATTACTTAAATAATAATTGAGTGAATGCTATGAAATGTGCTACAAATGAAATGTTTACTGCCCTGTGAATGTTAGAAGGACCTAAGTGAGCCTGAGCACTGTGTACACATGTGGCATTTATCTATGCCAAGTTCAGAAACCTGAAGGATAAATTAAACTTTTCCAGGTGAAATGGAATGGGAGGAGCAGACAGTGTTTTGGTAGGGGGAACAATGTGATGAAGGTGGAAAGAAGCTTCTCTCACGTGGAAACCAGCATGAACTCTTGGAAACACTGCAAGAAGGCCAGTGGGGTCAACAGGCAGGAGTGAGGAGGAAGCATTGCAGGGCACGACATGGAGGAGTCCAGCTCATGGAGAGCCTAGCACTCAACGTTAAAAATTTTGGATATCAACCTAGAGCAATGGTTAAAGTATTTTTTAAATTTGGAAAAAAAAATATATTCTGAGGCAGGATAAAATCAAATGGGGAGACAAACTGTTCTCTGTTTGCACATTTCTCTAATGGAATGAGTTTATCATCTGGGGCACAAAAGTAAGTACGTAAAATGAGATGTGCTAAGATGGGAATAAATTCTGGTTCTTGCGCAAGCACCTCAAAGAGGAATAGAAATCAGATTTGGGGGTCAGAGAAATATTTGTAAACTGAGAGAAAAGCTTCAAGATCTTATGGATGTCCAAGGGGGTAAGAAAGAAGGAGAGAATGCAGTGCAGACATAGAGAATAGTAACGGCAAAGAGGTTTGGAGCTGACAATCAATCTAATGCAATGAGGAGCCGAAAGAAGCTCATTATGACCCGAAGCACATGGTGAAAACAGAGAGTAGACAGGATGAGGCTGGGGAGGTGGTCATGGGCTGCATGACCACGAGGTGAGGGGTCAGGCAACTTAGGTTGGGTGATGGCAGCTGTAATTACTGTGTTCAGGGTAAATAAGCTTTTTTAAAAATGTCTTTTGTCAATAAATTTGGTTATTTATATATGAAGGAATAGCCAGTTTTGCAAGATGAGAAATTAGAGAGCAAAATGTGTATGGCTAAATAATTTTCAGAAGAAAATTAAAGGAGGAGTTCGTGTTGTATTTTCATGTTTCAGGTTCTTGCATGTCATTAAATTATTATCCAAGAAATCCTTTTTCTGCCTGGAATATATATCTAATCTGCTGTGCTCCCTTTTCTTCACAGTGTGGATGGCTACTTTTTTCATGCTATTGGCTTCAGATTTCTAAAGGGAAGAATTAAGACATCAATGACTTGACATCATTTCCATTATTCTTACTTGAAGACAACCATTTTTCAATTCAGGATAAGAACAATAGGTCCGGAGCAGAGATCATTTCACGTTTAACATCTGAGGTGATGACAAGGATGATGGAAGAAACTAGGTGTTCAGTTTACGTGTGTGCCTCAAAAAAATCCAGGGGTGACACACGGTCACAAGGTGTGGAAAAACTGCTCATGAAGGATACTAATAGCAGCATAAGGGATATTAAAATACCCTTTTATAACCTACATAAGAATAAAGGAAGAAGTATGTGATCATTAACGATTTGGCACCGTCAACTCTGCTTCATGACAGGGAGTCTCTGGCTTATGTGCTCTGTCATCATTGCCTCTGGAAACTTTACATTCCCAGGTTCCCAGGGCCTGGCTTAATAATCCAAACTCTCATCTAAGATACTTTGTTAGGAAGACTCGCTAATTCTTAGACAGATAGTGAATTTCCACTTCAATACATCATATATAACACCAAAGGTGTCCAATAATCGAATTTCCAGATGTACATAAATAGAATTAATTTTGCTAGTATTGTTTGGAAATTATATATTCTAGCAAAGTCAAAGAATATATTTGAGATTTATAAATCTATTTTTGGGTGGAGGAAGAGGAACTGATGTCTCAAGTTACTGTAGCATTGTTTTTTTTCCTTTATATTTTTTCCAATTCTCTGTCACTTTTAAGGAAGTACTCTATGGCCCATGTTAGATTTCCAACAATGCTACAACTCATTTTTAAAACCCACTCCCTTCTCCCAAAGAAAAAGGGATGATTCCTTATCTGTGACAAGACAGCAGAAGAAAAATTTCTTGTTCCTCTCATGTGAATTTCTGCCTCCGAGTATACACATGTAATTGTCTAAATTAAATGCTTAGAGAATTTTCCCATGCTTCTAAATGCAGTCCATTTAGGCATGACCTCTCAAACATATACACTATAATGAAGGGGAGACAAGCTTCAGGAAAATGAAGTGCATGAAATAACAACCAGAAAAACCTGACTGGCATAAGACTGGAGAAATAGTATGACTCAAGAGGTATTATGGAAAACACTCAACTTTCTCAAATTGTTGATATAAAAATGACACAAGGGCATGATGAGCCAGAGAGAGTAAAGTGCTCCTTGACAAGTAATGGCACACCACTCAACTCTCACAAGGCAACAAAGATTCAGGTGCCCCAGCGGCAACTTACAATGCTTTCTTTTGCATTTATCTGGTTGCCTGATTCCTGGGGTTTCTACAAGTTTTCTGCATATATTAAGACATTCATTATCACACCACCTTGTGGGACAGACAGGATTAATGCCCTAATGGTACAAGAATATGAGACTCTTATCCACATTCCTATACAAATTGTGTTGGCTTCATTGGGTTGGTGAGCTGTACTTACAAAGACTTTCCTCATCTCTTTACCATGCTATCTATATGTGTGTGGTGGCTAAGCCTTTATTTTGTTTTTTGCTTTAGTTACTTTTCTCCTTATATTAGATCAAATCTATATATATCCAGCTACCTGCCTCGTAGGTTTGAATACCTAAAAATACCACTCATACCTCTCAGAAGGCATAAATGGAGCCAAATAGCAAATCAGTCACCTGATGTAAGTTTGAAATTGCTTTCTGTGAACTCTGTCTATGACCCATCAGCGGAACCTCCTTTCTGACCATGGATGGTGTCAGTTATCATTACCAGTTTCCATTTTGGTAGGCAGGAGTAGGGAAAACTGCTATGATATTTCTAGTACTCTATCAAAATGACTAAAAATATCTCCCTTTCATGATTTCTTTAAAAAAACAAAATCATCATTGACTCCTGTCATTCTCCCCAATCCTTTCTCCTCAAGCCACTGAACATTTCTATCACAGAATGGCAAATCTGTAAACTGGATAGGCTGTTTGGAGTCCTCCTCCAATGTCTTGGCAGGGCCTTGACCTGAGTCATCTGCCATCTGCCAACCAACCCGAGATACTAGGAGATAAAATTTCCCTCTGATCGCTATTTGTATTTTAATGTGGGGCCCCAAGAAATAACTACAAAAATACCCTTATCATTAAGTGTAAAAGAAGAAAGACACCAGGCCCTTCTTTTGTTCCCACATATATCCTTTTTATGCTTCAACTTTAACTCTTCTCTATAAAGGTAGATCATTCAATCTTAGGTACATTCTACTAAAAAGAAAGTCTTTAAAGGTTGACCTGATTTCAAAGCCCAAGGCTTCGCAATAAGCATTTTGTCCATGTTGTAAGCAACAATGGAGGCAGTGGCTCACTGCTGACAGGGATCTCATAGTGACCATCAGTGGTTCTACCTGTTTGAAATCACATGTGTGGGCGCTATAACCACAGTCTTAGTAATAGTCTCTCTAACAGAGGCTTTCGTAAATTTCCATCAACTTTTTCAAAATGCTCGGAAGAGACCACCTCTGGGTCAAAGTGTTAAGTCTTCCCTTTTCCTAAAGCTGGAATTGGGGCTACTTTGTAGTCATCTACCACAAAAAGTTGATGTTTTGAGTCACACTGATCAACCATATTGTTACGGACTGACCATTTGTGTCCCCCCCTAAGTTCATATATTGAAGTCCTAACTTCTGATGTGAAGTATTACGAGGTGGGGCTTTGGGGAGGTGATTAGGTCATGAGGGTGGAGCCCTCACGAATGAGATCAGTGCTCTCATAAAAAAGACTTCAGAGGGCTCTCTGGCTCTTTGCGTCATGTGAGGATACGACGAAAAGTTAGCTGCCTGCAACCCAGAAGAGGGTCCGCATCAGCACCCTGATCTTGGACTTCCAGCATCCAGAACTGTAGGAAATAAATGCCTGTTGTTTAAGCCCCCCAGTCTATGGTAATTTGGTGTAGCAGTCTGAACTGAGACACATATCTTCAAATTAAATGAATAACTGAAAACTGAGTTGCTGGGGAGTCACTTTAAGTTGATTCTTTACAATATCACAGATTAATAGTTCTTTAAAAGTGATATAGTTCAAAAACAGTCCTATTTCCTTAGAAACTGGTAATATGCTCTTACTTTCCCATCTTGTCAAACACACACTTGGGAGTAAATAGTGCCAAAATTACTTCCAAAAGAAGCTGACTCTGACATATAGTCTGGAGAATATAAGTCCCATGAGAGCAGGGACTTTTTTTCTATCTTGTGCACGGCTATATCCGCAATACCTCAAATGTGTGCCAAGTGAGAAAAATGTGCTGAGTAAATCAATGAATGACTTAATGGGTGCATCGTTACTGGACCTGGGTTGTTGTAGATTAAGAATCTGTTTGATGCTACCTTGAGTGGGAGCTTTTTTTTTCCCACTAAGGCAACCTTAAGGAATTACTCCTGTAATGTAAGAGTAAGTAACACTCAAGATTTCTAAGTACAGAGGAAGAGCATACAAATGACCAATGGTATGACTAAGAAGACGGAAACTTGGTGTGGGATGGAGATACAAAAGAAATCTAGGACAGGGAGCTTACCTGACAGGCACATACAATTTAGTTGGGAACAACTAGGTAAAAATGCAAGGTCATACAGGATTAAGAGCAAAATGAATAAGGCAGAGGAGACCTGCTATAGGAGTTTGGAGAAGATGGGGACAAGCATGAGTGCTTTAAAGTTGACTCATATGACTGTTGGTCAAAAACAGACTCGACCAGAAGAGAGCTGAGGCCAGAAAAGGAATGAGAGGCAGGTTGGTAACTGAAACATGAAGTTATATATTTCCAGATTAGTACTGCAGCGGGACTGAAGAGAAAAGGTGAATAATGTGCACACACACAAACACACACACACACACACACACACACACACACACTGTTTTCTGTCAGGCATTCTGCTCAGCAAGTCACATATGTTAATTCATGTGAGGTGATTATTTCATTTACTCTTCATAACAACTTTATAAGATAGGGATTATTATCTCAGTTTTTCAGATGATAAAATCGAGTCTCAGAGAGGGGAAGTGATTTGCCTAAGATCATAACTGTTTTAAGCAACAGAGCTCGGATTCAAACCCAAGTCAATCAGACTCCAAATCGTAGTCTTTTATGAAAGGTTGGACATAACAGAAAAAGAGCAGGGAGTGAAAAGTAACTCTCAGGTGTCAGATGTAGAGGACCAGGCATACACAAGACACCTAGAAGGGACTATAGTAAAAGAAGAGAAAATATAGATGAAAAACTAGTTTGAAAGCACTGGAGTTTTACTTCCATTTCTAGTAGTTTGTTAGAAGAATGGTACTGGGCTTCTCTGTAATTCCAGACAGTCTTCTGTACTCATGTTTTGATTACTGGGTTGGAATTTTGAGGAATAATTCTGACCAGAGAGACTCCTAAATTATAGAGTCCCTTTCACTGTAGGAGAAATTTCCTGTCCAGTGGAGATTCTTTTGAAGAATGCAAGTTAAGGCTTCAAGCTATTTGGGGCACAGTTCAAAATTGTTTACAATATCATACTTCCTCATTCAACAAACAATGTTGGGCTTACTATTGAGTATATTAGGCCTTCTGTAATTTTTCCTTCTTGCCTTTGATCTGCTGTTCTCTGCCCACTATCTGCCTTATATGCACATACTTAGGAAAAATTCATCAATCCTTTCAGCCTCATTTCAAAAGGATTCTGGAACTGCCTTCACTCTTGTTTATGCGAATACTCTTGGAGTCATAATTGATTCTTCTCTTTCTTTATATTTAATCATTTAGCCAATCATCCCAACTCTCTTTTTAAATTTTATCTACTATCTAACCATCCCTTAACATCTTCACATATTAACACCCTGGTCCATGCCCCATCTGGGATAATTTCTTACTTGGATAATTACCATAGCCTCCTAAGTGGTACCCTATTTATACTTTTACTTCTCTAAGATCTATTCACCATTCAGTAGCCAGAGTGATTCTGTTAAAATCAAGTCAAATGTTATTTCTTTGTCCCAAGGCCTCCAGTGGCTTTCCATTGTACTTAGAGCAAAATCCAAATTCCTCTCTGTGGTCTACAAGGCCCTACGTGATGTGGCACCCCTGCTGATACCTCTTTGACTTTCCTTCCCATCATTCTTCCCCTTACTTACTCTGTCCTGGTTACAATGGCCTTATGGCCACTCATCAAAGCCGCCAGCCAGGCTGCGCCTCAAAATCTTCACACGTGCTACTCCACGTGGCTGGAATGTTCCTCCCCGTATATCCACAGGCTCTCTCCCTCACTTCAGCACTTAGCCTTCCTTGGTCACCCTTTCTAAGCAACTTCACTCCATAACTCCCTAGCCCCCCTTCTCATTTTATTTTTGTAACACCAAATGCTGCCTAATATATGGATATGTGTGCATTTGTTTGTTATCTGTCTTCTCCACCAGAACGTTAGTACTTGTGGGTAAGGCTTTGCCTGTTTAGGTCACCGTTGTATCCCAAGGGCCTAAACAATGCCTGACACATAGCATCCCCCCCACCCTCTCCTGCAGCCCCTCCTCTCCCAGCCCTGCTCTGGCCTCCAGGAATTCCTGAGAGGGCTGTGGGCAGCCCCTTCGCTTCCCACTGGCCTCCTCAGCTCTGTTTGCAAAGGGCTGCTATGAGGGGACAGAAAGGCCCTGGGCCTCCGCTGTGCTGGGAATCATGGGTCAGGAAGAAATCACTAGCAGGGGGTGGACTCAGCTGTTGTGTTCCCTCCAAGGCTGGGGGGTGTTCCATTCCTGGTGCAGTTTAAGAAAAGAGCAGGTTGTAGGTCCTGAGAGTAGGCACACAGACTAGCTCAGGGTTTGGGACTTCTCTTTCCTCTTACTGTCCCAGGGCAGCTGGGCTAGGGGCTTCCTTTCTCTCTCTCCCTAGGATCACCCCCTTCCTTTCACACAGCCTCTCCCAGTTCAAGCACAGACTCCATCATGAAAACTGTTCTCTGCAGTAGCTCAGTCAGCTAGTGCTGGCCATGTGTCTCTCTGTGGCCTATAGGGCAAGGTGACCAATCTCTGGGAGGGCTCTTGGCTCCATCAACTCCTGGCCTATCCATGGCAGGGGACCCTGCAGTAGCAGCACACAGGACCCCATGAGAGGCCCCAAAGGTCAAGCCAGGACATTGAGGAGCAGAGAACCAGGAAGCAGCAGGAAGGAGGGGCCCATCCCCATGGCCCTCTCCAATGTGTCCCAGCCTAAACCTAAGATCCTGAGCACTGTGGTATTTAAAAAATTTTTTACTGAGATATAATTAATATATAACGTTGTATAAGTCTGAAGAGTCCAACCTGTTGATTTGATACATTTATGTATTACAATATGATTACCACTGTATCTTTAGTTAATACCTCTATCACGTCACATAATTATCATTTCTTTTTTGTGGTGAGAACATTTAAGATCTAGCATCTTAGCAATTTTGAAGTATATTGTTGACTGTCATCACCATTCTGTGCATTAGATCTCCAAAACTTACTCATCTCTACTTGCAAGTTTGTACATTTTAACAACATCTCCCTAATTATTACCCCATCCCCCAGTCTCTGGTAACCACCATTTTACTCTCTGTTTCTATAAGTTCAGCTCTTTTAGATTCCACACATAAGTGAGATCATACAGTATTTGTCTTTCTCTGTCTGGCTTATCTCACTAAGCATAATGCCCTCAAGGTCCATCCACGTTGCCACAAATGGCAGGATTTCCCTCTTTTTCATGGCTGAATAATATTCCATTGTACATATATGCCACATTTCCTTATCCATTCATCCATTGATGAGCACTTAGGTTGTTTCCATATCTCAGCTATTGTGAACAGTGCTGCAATAAACATGGGAGTGCAGATATCTTTTCGGTATCCTGTTTTCATTTCCTTTGTATATATGCCCATAAATGAGATGGCTGGATCATAAAATCAATATATAGAAATCAGTGTGTTTCTATATACTAACAGTGAAATATTTGGAAAAGAAATAAACTATCCCATTTACAAGAGCATGGAAAACAATAATATACTTAGGAGTAAACTTAACCAAGGAAGTAAAACATCTATATAATGAAAACTGTAAGAGTTTGATGAGAGAAATCGAAGAAGACACAAACAAATGGAAAGATACCCTGTGCTCATGGATTGGAAGAATTAATATTGTTAAAATGTCCATATTACTATAAACAATCTATAGGTTCAACGTAATCCCTGTCAAAATTCCAATGGCATTTTTCATAGAAATAGAAAAAAACATTCCTAAAATTTGTATAGAATCACAAAAGACCTCGAATAGCCAAAGCAATCCTGAGAAAGAACAAAGCTGGAAGCATCAGACTTCTTGATTTCAAACTATACTACAAAGCTACAGTAATTAAAGCAGTATGGTGCTGGCATAAAAAATAGACACATAGACCAATGAACAGAATATAGAGCCCAGAAATAAATCCCCATATATACAGTCAACTAATATTTGACAAGGGAGCCAAGAACACTCAATGAGGAAAGGATAGTCTATTCAATGAATGGTGTTGGAAAAACTGGATAACCACAGGCAGAAAAATGAAATTAGACACCTATCTCACATCACTCACAAAAATAAACTTGAAATGGTTTAAAGATTTAAACATAAGACCTGATACTGTAAAACTCCTGGAAGAAAACATGAGGAAGAAGCTCCTTGACGTTGATCTTAGCAACAATCTTTTGGATTCAACACCAAAAGCACAAGCAACAAAAGCAAAATCAACAAGTGGGACTACATCAAACTAAAAACCTTCTGCATAGCAAAGGAAACCATCAACGAAATAAAAAGGCACCCACAGGATGGAAAAAAATCATACAGCCGATAAGGAGTTAATATCCAACTTATATAAAGAACTCATACAACTCAATAAGAAAAAACAAACAATCCAATTAAAAAACAATCAGAGGAGCTGAATAAACATTTTTCCAAGCAAGAGATACAGATGGCCAATAGATACATGAAAAGATGCTCAACATCACTAATCATCAGGGAAATGCAAATCAAAACCACAATGAGATATCACTTCAGACATGTTGGAATGCTCTTATCAAAAAGACAAGAGCTAACAAGTGTTGGTGAGGACATGGAGAAAAGGCAACCCACCCTTGTGCAGTGTGGATGGGAATGTAAATTAGTGCAGCTACTATGCAAAACAGTATGGAGGTTCTTTAAAAAATTAAAAATATGGGCTAGCCCAGTGGTGTAGTGGTTAAGTTCACGTGCTCCGTGTCAGTGGCCTGGGGTTCACGGGTTTGGATCCCGGGTGTGTATCTATACACCACTCATCAAGCCATGCTGTGGCAGCGTTTCACATACAAAATAGAGGAAGACTGACACAGACATTAGCTCAGGGACAATCTTCCTCACCAAAAAAATAAAAAATAAAAAATAGAACTAACATATAATCCAGCAATCCCACTTCTTGGTAGATATCTGCATGCTGTGTTCTAAGAGTAGGTAGCTCACAGTGCCTGGCCATGCATACACAGAAAAACCTTAGTACCTGAACCAGGAGACACATGGGGGCTTGGGAGCCCTGTGCAGCCCTGGGCCCAGGAACAGCCGCCAAGGCTTTCTTATAGGCATGTCCCCAGTTCCTGCAGGTATGACCTGGCCTTCCTGCCTTGGGCTTCCTTAAAGTACCACTGGCCACACTACTGGGGGCTTGGTGAGCTGTGCCTAGCCCTGGCCCCCAGTCTCCAGCAGAGCCACATAGCAGTGGCAATAGCCACATCTCCTGAGGCCGGGGGCCTTAGGTCTTCTGCAGACTCCCACCCTGCGGCCCCCACCCCACCTCTGGCCAACATGGCCTGACTCAGCCACAGTTGGCTTGCCCTCTGTTGCTACCCCACCTGTCTGGTGTCCCAACCTCATCCCCAATCTGTCCTGGGAGCTCTTGCTCAAGAGGCAGGTTACCTGGAGCCAGTTCATGTGCCATGGTAAGACCAGTAGGGGCAGAGGGAAGCTCAAGGACCCCACCCTGGCTAGTTCACCTCTCAGCAGACCACCCTGAAGGCCTCATGCTCTCCTGCCAATCTCACTTTGTGGGTTTCTCTTTCTTGCCCAGTCAAAATAGGTGGTAACTCATATGCCTTTCCTGCTCAGGACCTGTTGCATACGGTGTCTGGGCCACGGCTGGTCTGTAGATATGCTCCCTTTGTTATTTTTCCAACTCTGGAGCATATTGCATGACATGCATTTCAATAAAAGTTGTGGCCTAGTCAATTTGAAGGGCAACGCTGAAAACATCGGTAATGATCAACAGATTGAAAATGAGGTCAGTAAAGTTGGACATATGAAAAATAGAAGCCACAAAGGGACTTGATATAATTTTCCACACTGCATAAAGTGGTCAAAAAGTGTCTAGTCTCTACCAAATAACTGAATAATAAAAGTGAGTTTAGTTAGAACTGAAGACATTTTTGTGAGGCTGCACAATGTATACAAATTCTGTTGCAAATCTACACACCTCTAACCGACGGAGAGTTCAGGGTTAATTCTGTAAGATCTGAGCCAAGTATGACTTCACTGACACCAGGCATCCACCAAACCCACAGGAAAGAGTTAATAAGTGGAGCAAGCTTTGAAACTGACTAAAAAGCAAACAGATAATGATGAGACTGTCCCTGAAGTTTTCACAATTGAATGAATTCAGGACAGACTGAATGGTCTGTGGATGTTAAGTGAAGAAATCTCTCTCTTTTTTTTTTTCCCAAGTGAGAGATTAGTTTTCAAGTTTTTATGTACAGAGTGGATCATTATTCACCCAAGTATGGCCTCCCATCTAAAGACTATGAATTCTACATCCTTTTCATGCCCACTTAGAATGGCCATGTGACTATTTTCAGGTCACGAGGATTCTAGCAGAAGAGATGCACGCATCTTCCAGTTCAATTTTCTTAAAGCTGAAGTCATTCTCACCTTCCCCTGGAAGAAAACATAGACGAGGAGGCAATTCAACTTCAACTATGTGGATGAGAACAGTGCTCAAATGGAACAGTGTTATAGGCTGAACTGCTCCCCCCGCAAATTCATGTGCTGAAGTCCTAACCCCAGTACCTCAGAATGTGACAGTGTTGGGAGAAAGGGATTTTAGGCCATTAAGTTAAAATGAGGTCATTAGGGTGACCTAATCCAGTATGACTGGCATCCTTTTAAAAAGAGGAAATTTGGACACAGACATTTACAGAGGGAAGACAATGTGAAGAGACGGGAGGCAGACGGCCATCTGCAAGTCAAGGAGGGAGGCCTCAGGAGAAACAGCCACGGCAACACCTTGATCTCTGACTTCCAGCCTTCTGAATTGTGAGAAATAAATTTCTGCTGTTTAAGGCACCCAGTCTGTCGTACTTTGTGATGGCAGTTCTATCAAACTAATACAAACAGTAAAATGGATGAAACCAGCATCCCTGAATGAAACAGAGCTGCGAACTCCCTTGACTGCCTGCCTAACTTCCGACTGTTATGGGAGAAAGCGAAACTATCTTGTTTGAGTTAAGGTATTTTGGTGTCCCTTTGTTATAGCAGCTTAACCTATACTCTAGCATAATCCTTAGAGGGGTAAAAATGGAAACAACTTAAGCATTTAATAAGAGAGAAAGAGTGAAGCAAACCACAATATATTCACTAAACACAACCATGAACTAGGACCTCAGCATGGAAAATCACTGATAAAAATTTAAGTGTGTAAGTCAACTATCCCTCAATCAACTTAAAATATGCATACACAAAACATCTGGAAGCAATTACGGTAAAAATAACCATATTGATTGTGATTCTAGGTAGTTTTTTTTTTTTAAAGATTTTATTTTTTTTCCTTTTTCTCCCTAAAGCCCCCCGGTACATAGTTGTATATTCTTAGTTGTGGGTCCTTCTAGTTGTGGCATGTGGGATGCTGCTTCAGCATGGCTCAATGAACAGTGCCATGTCCGCACCCAGGATTCGAACCGATGAAACACTGGGCTGCCTGCAGCGGAGTGCGCAAACTTAACCACTCAGCCACGGGGCCGGGCCCTCTAGGTAGTTTTGACATAGGTATCTTTGCTGTAAACATCTTTGCCATACACATTTTCTCCACAAATATTTTCCCTGCACAAATAATTGGCAGTAAGTCAATTTTGCCATAAAAGATAAAATCTGACTGGTTGACAGTTTTTGGACTCATTTTTCCATGTTTTATATCTACAGTGATAAAATTTACTGGAAGTGTGAAATAAGAGAGTATAAAGCCAGACTGCACACTATTCTAGGAAACAATAATATATCAGTCTCTGCAAATCCTTTGGAGAGAGCACAGTCATCCCTCCCACATTACCCATAGAACACTGGAGATGTGACAATATTGCATTTCACAAGGCAATACAAAGCTCAGTTACAACTATGCATCCTAGTATTTGGAAACCTATACCTCTCTTAATGAAGGAAAAAACTTTAGTGAAAAAGAAAAAGTGACCCGTAAAAACCAAAACTTGACCAAACTATGGCAAGTGTGATGCTGAAGGAGAATAAAAATCAACCAGCAAAAAAACAAAATGCATAATACTAAGAATGAAAGACTTGGGAGCAGAGTCCTTAGGTACACAATACACAAAATAAAATCAGTCATTTACACAGTATGCATTAAAATATTTTGTACTTTCATTTTTTGCAAAAAAGTCTTTTAATTTTGATATTAATTTTTCATGTGTCATTATGTCTTTTCTAAGGTCCCTCTTTTATTTTTCATTATTTTATCCTTTACAGCAAAATTGCCTTATGGCCAATTATGTGGTGAAAATATTTGTGGCAAAGATATTTACAACAAAGATGCTTACCCTGAAACTATCAGAAATGATCGGTTGTGTTAGAGGATTGCATATTCTTTCCCATAGTATATAGCTTCTTTACTTTTACAATGTAATGTACCTTTAGACTTATCTCTATAATTTCTATTTCCTATCCTATAACTTTATAGAATAGTTAGCTGAAAGCATCACTCTTAGACATTAACCCCACCTATTTTGATTTTGAGAAATGTGCCTACACATTGTTCCTCTTTCCTACCTCTTGACTTCCATTTCACCAGTTCTCCCCAGCATTACTGTGTTCCCTGTTTTGGTATAGACCAGTGCGTGGAGAGACATGGTGAGGGATGGAAGACTGGGAGGAGAGATGGTAGGGAATAATGAGCAGACATTACAGTTCCCTTCATTCCACCTCCATCTCAGCAGCATTCATCATAAAACTGAAGCAAAGCGATTAAAGCTTCAAAAGATTATAGAAACATCCGTGTGCTAGCTACGAGGTGTAAAGGAGGCCTGAGAGTTCACCAAATGTGAGCAAGGTTAGCTGAATTGACAGCACGGGAAGTCATTCGTTAGACTGTTCAGCTGACCAAATCTATTCAGTGAATTGCTGTTACAAAAGCAGTGTAATTACGAGCTTCCGGGACTAGGACTACAGACTGCTTTCCAGGTTGTTATTCAGGACAGGTAACTACAACTCACCGCACATAATCTCTTGTTTGTGTCTGATGAGAATACAGCATTCTTGGTCAGAAATGTATGACGTTTTCTTCAAAGCTACTGATAGCAAATGATTAAAGAAAATTCCAGGTGAAAGTAGGTATGTCTCACCATTTTTTTTTTTAGATCTATACAGCAAATCTGAATTTTTCAGATAGATTATTTATTGTATGATTTTATTAGTTACGAAAACAATTCTTAGACACAAAATAATTTTATCACAGACGCTTTTAAATACTATTTCTTCTTTTAATGTCTTAAATTGGAGGGGGAGGCATGTTCAGGTAACTGAAGGGGAATGGTAAGTATTTGTCAGAGGCTAGAAGGAATTATGAACTATCTTGAGTTCTATAATTGAGGATCAATACAAAAGAGCATTTTAATTTAGTAATAATTTTAGGGCCCTATTAATTCCCTGAAGCACTCAGAGAGGAATGGTGTTGCAGGGGAGAGTAACTTGGATCTATACTGAGGAAAAGCACCAATGTGGATTCCCTAGGAAAGCTGCTAAGCAAACAATACCTCCAACACTGAACATCCTACATGGGTAGTAACACTGAGAAACTGTAATCAAACACAAGTGAATAATCATGTAGTAGAGATGAGTATGGCACTGGATGTGAATTTGAACTATATGACCACTACTTTCACGACTATTGTAGGGCATCGACATAAATATAAGCAGTGTTCACTTTTCACCATAGTGAAAGACCATGAAAATGATTGTGCAAGCTGAAACAGTGCACAGCAATCTTAACAGTCAACGGGGCAAATTATGTTTGTTCAACGACCTTTAAAAATGTCTAGTGTTTTAATGTCAAAACATTTAAAACTCTCTTACTCTGGTTTATAAATATGTAGGAAATTGAAAATAATAGAAAAACTAATATTTATTTAGTACACCGTAATTTAAAACATTAGAAACATTGAGAATTAGTGTTTTATTTCTATGTAAAGGTCTTAGCAAGAGTAGTTTGAACGGTGCTTTTCTTCTGGTCATATTGTTTATGATCTGGAGCCAGCATCTTTTCTACGCCTTGGTGAATTGTCAGATTCCTTTCTAAGTTTGGATCGGCTTCCAACATTTTGTCTTTGCCCTTTCAAGGTCGGGAAATTTTTCTGAGAGTTCCTTTAATGTGAAGTTTTATGTCATGTCACTTCCTCTGAGACACTGCCATCCTTTTAGTCACAACCATTTTCCTCATTTTTGTCGCTAAGTTTGCTTCACTAAGTTCCTCTGGGTGTATACCTAGAGTCTCTCAAGTGGCAAACGGTGGCATCATCAACATCCCATGGCCAGCTATTTCAAATTTCACTTTCAGTATTATCACTTTTCATTTATTTGCCGGCAATTCCTTCTTTCTGAGATCTATTTTTGTAAAATATGTGGTTTATCACTGGGAGACAAGGAGTCAACAGAATTACACACTTTGCTGTCTGAACTGAACAGCAAACGTGCTATGACCAATCACTAAGAGATTTTGAAAGAAGTGATGGGATTGATCACAGATCACGATGCACATTTATTTACATAATGATTTGTGGACTGAAGAGCTAGCAGAAGAGTCTGCACTTTATGAAAATACAGTTAATGCGCCATGCTAACTGAAATTCAAACCGCTCCACTGGGGGACTGCTGTTATTCAGCCAGACCATGGTAACTGAAATCTGTACATATCAGAACCATGCAAAGTGAGGGCTGCTGTACGCCAATACTGTTGTCCAGACACTTTTAAAATCTGCTACTATACATCTCCTGGGGGAGAAGCGGAATAAAAGAAGTAACTTCATGTCCCCAAAACAAAATATTAGCAAAGTGAAGTACAAGATAGTGGGGACAACAGAGGGTAGAAATTCCAAGCGCCTGGCTGTGGACCCACAGGGCCCCATTACTATGTCATCTCAGACAAGATGCCCAGGCTCTGTGTGCCTCTGTAAATGAGGGATAATAGCAATATCTACCTTATAGGGTTGTTGTAAGAATTAAAGGGATAAGTTATGTAAAAGGCTGAGAATAGTACCTAGCACATTGTAAGTACTTCTCAAACACTAGCTACTATTATTACTAAATGAAGAACAATACCAAATGACCTGAAAAGAGGGTATCCCCATGTAAGAAAGCCTCTCATACCTTCCTTACTCTCAATGTAATTTTCTACTAGACTTGCCAGCTCTCTCTCTAAGAATATTGGCAATTTTGTGACTGAGGTGGCAGGAAATTATTGGAGGAGTGATGGAGGGACAACAATTATTTCTCTCTAGTCCTGACCACAACACAATGCCACCAGCTCAGGAAGGGCTATTCTATTCTACTCTGGGCTCAGGAGAGGAGGAAGAAGGAAGAAGAGAATGGAGCAGAGGCAAAAATGAGAGCAAGAAACCCTCGTAGATGAAGGAAGCTGTGCTCTGGAGGAAATTATATCTAAACCAAAGCAAAAACCTGACATTAAAGTCAAAAAGAAATATTTAGGGAGTTTTTATGTCTCCTTTTGTTAAGAACCATAGTAAGTGGTGATGCAACCCTTATGGTGTATTTGATATAAAATATCACTCTTCTTATAGAGGAGCCTGATTCAAAACCGAAGCCAAAACATCTCACAATGAAGAAGATCACAAGTATGCATTTGTCTTTTCTTAGAAAGAAAATAGATAAAATAACTCTTGGTTTTACAAATCAGCGAATTTGCAATGATTTACACATTTCTGAAATGGCCCAAATGGGGTCATTGATGAAATGATTCTTTACAAATCATTCTCATAAAAGTAATCTACTGGAAATAGGTAGTCCTGTTTCCTTTATTAGTGCGCCAAACATTTCTACAGGGACAATTTACTTCACCATTTGACTTTACCTTCATCTGTTTTGTTTGTCTTGGCTATGGTTATAGTGAAACTTCCACCGATACTCGCAAAGCAGCCACACTTTCCCTGTGGCAATCTGCAGCCAAACGCTACCTATAAGTTTTGTGGCATCAAGTTAAAATTCCTCCCTCTCAGCTGAGGGATCATCCCTCACCTCAAGTTAAGTCCTGATGAACAACCTGAAGAGCAACATGTCAAAACCTATCACTTGCCTGCTCCTCTGGGTGGCTGAGTCATGGCCTCGCTGGCAAGGCCTTCTTTTCCAAGTCCAGACCTTCCTTAGGGCTCTGGCTCCATGAACCAGCAGGGTAGTAAGAGTGATATTATCAATCATATAGGCATACTTCATGGCAGGATCAGAGAAACCTGACCTTCCAAAAGTTTCCATGGTTTTACACAATCATTTGGTAGCACTCAGTTGAATGTCCAAGATGCACCAAGCACTAGAGCTGGAAGGAGCCACTGCTGTCATTGCTATCATTTAACTAATAACACTGATGGCCAGAGAGACTGCAAAGTTATCAGGTTACTATACTAGATCTAAAAGCACCTCTTCAGTCTCCCAGCCTAATTCTCTTTCCTGTTCATCTTATACCTTTGTTTCTCTGTCATTTCCTTTTTTATTTCATTATATACTTAGATGCACATAACTGCAATTTAATTTAAGATTCGACCAAGCAGAGTGGTATGCAAACTGAAGTGCGTATCTATGTGTAGCTAAGCATAAGCACCCACTTAAAAAGGCTCATTTTTTTACATATTCAGAATACCCTCATGAGTAAAAACCATTCTTAGCTAAACATAAAAATGCATGGAGGGGCCAGCCGGTGGCGCAGCGGTTAAGTGCACACGTTCCGCTTCCGCAGCCCAGGGTTCCCCAGTTTGGATCCCGGGTGTGGACATGGCACGGCATGACAAACCATGCTGTGGTAGGCATCCCACATATAAAGTAGAGGAAGATGGGCACGGATGTGAGCTCAAGGCCAGGCTTCCTCAGCAAAAAGACGAGGATTGGTGGCAGATGTTAGCTCAGGGCTAATCTTCCTCAAAAAAAAAAAAAAAAAAACAAAAAGAAGGCATGGAAATAATCTGACACCAATGAACTATGAGAGAAGGATCTTATAAGATGCAGTGAACTACTGGGTAAGCTGGCCCCACAAGGACAGTCAAGGTTGTGAAGTGCAAACATCCCTGCTTTTCTTGCCTTGAGCCAGTTATCATGTGCCGTCTGTGCCATTTGGGTGCATCATAAGTGGGTGGTGATTTTGCAATAAATACATGGTAACTATAATGTTATCAAGAGGCAGAATGACAGTGAAAAAATAAGAAACAAGGTCAAGTTGTAAAATGAAATGTATCCTTAACTCTTTCAAGTTGAGAAATTCAAATAAATTATTGACATCTGACATTGGTGATTGAACACGAAAAATGAAATAAAGAAATGAGGTCATTTCCTAGAAGAGTTCAGTGTGTAGACAGACATAACGCACACATATATACAGACAGACGACCACGTTCACTTGGAGAGCCACCCCTGTAAGACTAGAAGCTCCATCCCTGGCAGGGACCCTGTGAATGACAGCCTATGAGGGCAGGAGTATGCTCTCGGATAAGGTCCCTCTGGGGGCTGGCCCCGTGGCTGAGTGGTTAAGTTCGCGTGCTCCGCTGCAGGCGGCCCAGTGTTTCGTTGGTTCGAATCCTGGGCGCGGACATGGCACTGCTCATCAAACCACGCTGAGGCAGCATCCCACATGCCACAACTAGAAGGACCCACAATGAAAGAATATACAACTATGTACTGGGGGGCTTTGGGGAGAAAAAGGGAAAAAAATAAAATCTTTAAAAAAGAAAAAAAAGGTCCCTCTGTACTTTGCTCTTATTCACCATTCTGTCCCCAGAGTGTATTATTGCATATTTCTGTCCTGTGGTTTTCCTTTTTTTCTTTTCTTTTTAGCACCAGGCTCAGATTGCCTACCTGGATCCTCTCCTTGGTGCACACTGGAATCTTACCTGTGGCGCCAATACCCTAGACACTGCTGAGTGTCTGTATGGCTCTTCTTCTTCACATGGCTCTGCTCTTTTTGGCCAGAATGATCAATCTAATATAAAAAATATTTCTAATATGAAAATGTCTCCACTTACTTTACTACATTCATGTCTTATTAGACATCTAGGATTCCTAGACTACACTGAACCCTGAATGCAGTCTGACAAAGATACTGGAAGTAAAACTGGATTAGGGGTCAGGCATATAAAAACATGTCTGTCTTAGGGCTCAGCTTCCTCATCTCTAGAGATAAGGCATTGGGTTAGGATTGTTTTTTCATTATGACACATTGGCTGCCTTATCTCCTTCGTTGGACATAGAAATGCTAGCCTAGCTCCTCTTCCTCATCCTCTTTAAAACACAAGTAAAGAATATTGACTTAAATGACCCAGATAACTGTCTAGATCTGAAATGCAGTTAGGGTTAGCACCCGCATCTGAAGATGCCTTCTGGCTCTAAGAGTGAAAGGCTGAGTATACAGCATGGACGGCGAAGTATAGAGACACACTCCAAAAAATCAAAATAATGCCTGCTATAAAAGGCCAGCTGAATTCTTTCACTAAAAAACGGCACTACAAGGAATTTAATCTTAAAACTAAATATTAATGGTGCGATTCTATTTTCTTCCCAAGAAAGGAGAGAAGAAGGAAAGGAAGGCTAGAAAGAAGGAAGGCCAGGTGGGCAGGCAGGCAGGCAGAAAGAAGGAAGGGAAGACATATGTAAGTACGACTAAACTCTTTTCCCTCAGAGGAAAGAGGTGTAATGATTAATAACTTAACAATGTCCCAACAGATAGAAAGTTTCTTCTTCTACTATCAAAACATGCAAAGCAGAATCTTTCCTTTTCTTTACTTATCAAGAGATAAAGTTTATTACCTTCAAAGTCCACATCTCCAACTAATTTTGTCTTTCCTGTCACTGGGTCGTGGACATAGTTGATACCCACGTCAATTACAGCAGCACCTTCTTTAACCATATCAGATGTAATCAACTTTGGAATACCTGAAAGTAAAACAGAGTTGTAAAACACTCTGGAAAATACTTGAACTTTGTCCTTGAGTAAAACAAAGGTTTATACATCTAATTTTTTGTTGTCATTGCTTTGAAAAAATAGACAAAATACACTGTTCCTAAGGAAGAGGCCAACTGCGCTTGATCATTTCTGATCACACCAAAGAGCAAAGGTAGCACATGGGGGCTTCTGGGGATAAAATCCTGCCAGGATTTACCCTTTCACCTTAGTGATTGCTCACCCGACTTCTCCAAATGGATACCTGCTTGAGCAGCATCCTTTTGTATTTCATGTACTGTAAAGAGCATGGGGAATTTACAGAGATGAAAGAGGCTCCTGCTGAAGTGCAGTGGAGTGGAGAGGAGTGAAAACAACTCGGAAATTGGAGGCAGAGGGAAGTAAGGGAAGGAGGAAGGACAGAGAAAAAGAAAATCAATGAGAATGATGATCATTCGTATTCCCCAGTGTTGTGGCACCCTGCACAGTGCCTTACACAAAGTGCTACCTCATCAACCCTAAACACGAAGTGCTATCTTGAGCTTTCTTTTTATTTCTCTGGGTTTCTTTGATTCATTATGTCTGTATGTGACTCGGAAAGGTGTAAGATCAGTAAGCTCTACTCACTATTTCTACTTTCCAGTTCGAAAGATAGCTCTACAGAGATCTTATATCACCATCTATTTTCTATAACTATTTTCAAATTTTATTTCAAGTACAATAGTACCAGCTAACAATGGCTAATGTTACAATTTTTTGGTTAATAAGTAACAAACCATCCCCAAACTTAGTGTCTTAAAACAACAATTTATTATTATGTTTCATGGTTCTGTGGATGATCTTCCTTGAGGTCTGTCATATAATTAAATTGTGGCTGAGGCTGAAGTCATCTAAAGATGTGACCAGGCTGACTGTCCAAGATGGCTCATTCACATGGCTGCAGTTGATGACCATGGAGGGCTGAACTCAGCTGGGGCTGTCAACTGGAGCACACAGGCATGGCCTCTCCATGTCGCTTGGGCTTCTCACAGCCTGGCAGCTTCCAAGAGTGAGTGTTCCAAGAGACAGGAAGTAGAAATTGCCAGTTGCTTAAGGCTGGAACCTGGAAACTGGCACAATGTTGCTCCTGTCCTACTCTATTGGTCAAGCAGTGACAGAATCCACTTAGATTTAAGAGGAGGGATACAGCCTCCACTTCTCAGTGTGAGGAAAATCAAAGAATTTGTGGCCATCTTTACTCTACTCCAATGCCTCTGGTGGATGTTGTGTCTGGTAGATGATGTACTCACTTTCACATTCTACCCCCTTGCAGGAAAAGGGCCACCCCAGAGGCATTCTTCTAGCATCTAAACTATCCATTTAAGCATTCCAGATTGTTTACATGTCACCTTGTGACATATGATTTTTAGTGTTAGTAAGAATTTAAAGTCTATAAAGAAATGATCAGTGCCAAAAGAGATGTAGCTACATGATAGGTTCCTCAGCCACAAACTCACATAACCAACAAGGCATCAATGTTTGAGATCTAAGCAGAGCACGTGAATTCAACCACTACCCCACCGGGCCTGCCCTGCACGAAATATTTTTAAGATGAAAATGTTGATGAAATAGTTATTAAAATCCAGCTGCTGTGCTTTTGAAACAGATCCAAATCTACCTCCCAATTGTAATTGTTCATTACAATTTCTTAGAATATCTGACTGGCAATGGACAAAGGCACAATTTTCAAAATAGAGAGAAATGTGAGCTTGATTTTAATTTCCAGGAAAATTTCAAAATGGGAAAAACTTAAATGCATGTTTATTTTTTTCTGATGATGATGTTACATATGTCTGTTGTAGAAAATCTGGAAAATATCTAAAAGTTTAAGTTGAAAATAAAAGTCACTATAATCTTGCCATCCAAAGATAATAATTTTATTTTTTGTTGCATTTCTTTCTAGTATTTCAAAATATTTATTTTTAGATATAAAGTATTATGCCTCTAATTTTGTTTATGTCTCACTATGTATCTTACATTTTTGTCACTAAAATTGTGAGCATGTTCTTATCTCATCAATTATTTGAAATTTAAAAACCACATGAAATAATCTATGGATTACAATAAGTTATTCATTCTGCACTCTTTCCAATATTCTGCTATTATAAATAATGCAGTGAGTGTTTATGTTCAGAAAACTACAGATGACATCTTAATTGCAGCATCAAATCTGACAAAATTTTTCACTGAACCCTTATTAACATGAGGGAAAAACGTGGGTGGATGAAAGCTCCTATTGGTACAGTCATGGCTGGTTAGATAACATATTCCAAAACACTCGATCCATCTGTAAAAAGGTCTATTAAGATCTTCCATGAAAAGTATTTGTCAGTGCTATTTTCAAATTTTTTATAAAGAATTTGGAAGAACACATGGGCATTGTGATAGTTATTTTATCTTTGTCCTCCTCCAGGTCCATTTTCCATCTTTCTCTGCTCTACCCTATGCCAGGGGTGGGGCTGATCCTTACAGAGGTCTTGTGTGCTTCCTATCTCTCTTGGAATCCTGTCACCGCCATGAGAACAAGCTCAAACTAGTCTACTGGAGGATACAAATCCTGTGGAGGAGAGCTGAGTTGTTTCAGCTTAGGCCATCCCAGACCAGCCAGCCTCCAGCAACCACTAGCTGAAGGCAGCAGATGCTTGAGCAAGCCCAGTCAAGGTCAGAAGAAACAGGCCACCGTCACGATAACTGACCAGCTGAACCACAGACTCATAAGAAATTGAAAGAAGAAAGTGGTTGTTTAAAGTGACTGAGTTTTCTTGTTGTTGTTGTTTTTTAACCCAGCAATAGCTGTATAGTCTATATTTCCAAACCACACGAAACTGGATAGAATAGCTAGTAGGTAGCCACTTTGGAAGGATGGACTATAAGTAGCAAGAAGAATTTGAAAGGGGATAAATGTATAATTCTGACTAGGTTCTGTACTTGATTAAAAAGTCATTAAAATAACTATTAGGCTACACTAAGAAAAACAGTGTCCAGATACAAGGATGTAATGTTGCCACTATATTTTTAGCAGACTTTCTCTGGAAATGCTGGTTGCATTGCAGAGGCTGGTCTAGTGAAGAGTGATTAGAACAGATCAAGAAATCATGTCATGTGGAGCAAGTGCTATCAAACTGGTTGGTTTAATGGCTTACCGTCAGTCTGCGACAAGATAAAAAAGCTTGTGCCATAAGGTAAGGCAACTCTATCACTCAACACACTGTTTAACTCAGCTAGCTTGACTTTTTCATAGCAAGATTTTTTCAGTGAGGGAAGCAGCTCCATATCTTGTTGTGGACCTGTAACATATGGTTCCCAGCGGCCAAGAAACAGTAACAGACCAGTACCAGTCCACATACTGAGCACTCTGAAATAGGAGAATGGGTGAATACACTCAGGCTGCTTATCTCAGGGGAAAAAAAAAACAACAAAAAGCAAAACCCGGTTGTCACGGTAGTATCTCCAATATGTTAAAATGAATAGGGAGTAGATTTACTCTGTATGTTTTCAGAAGGAAGAATGAAGGAAGGAGGGAACAAAGTAAGAGAAAAGATTTTAGCTCAATATGGAGAATATTTTAAGAATAATAAAATATGCCACAAAGAGAAATGTTATACTGTCCTTATTCCCCATTAGAAATATTCACAATAGGCTAGAGGAAGGGTTGAATTGGGAAGATTCGTGATGCCTTCCAACTGTGTGATTTAAACATTCTCTTTTATCAGTCAAATTTTAAAAAATGTCTTCTTTCTTCTCTCAATTAATTCATTTCCAAACCCTTACAGACTTCTGACCTTATCATTCTACTAAAGACAAGAAAGAAATAATACAAATGGTATTTAATGGTTGAAATTATCACAAAGAGACATAAAAAATCTATTTCAGATGTTAAATACTCTAAGTCGTCTACTTGTTTTCTTGTAGAGGCAAATGATTGGAAGTATAAAGTTGTTCATTAGTTGTATTTTTAAAGACACAGAAATTTCTTAGAGATGATGTATTTAGTTCTGGGAGTATACAAATGCAATATATTTAAATTCTTATCACTTGACAACAGTGAAATAGCAGTAAAAGCTATTTAAATATTTGGTCAAGATAAGACCTATACATACCATTAGGATGTAGTGTCAGAAAAAAATTTTTTTTTTGCTTTTTGTTAAAGTTGAAAATGAAGAGTGATTTCAAGGGAACATTTCCTATGAGCTTTATTTATTTTTTTTTGCTGTGACAATTCCATGGAAACATATCCTTAATTCTCATAATTTGAAGGCTCAGGCATTATATGTGAGAACCGAAACCATCCACACCCACATAGCTTACTGTGTACATTAATATGACTTTACTATTCCACTATCTTCATCAACATGACTTTATTATTCCAGGAAACTCTTGCTCAGAAAGATAAAAGTTGCAAGTAATTTCATTGTCTCAGGAACTTAGTGAAAAACTCATTTTAATTAACATCAAACTGTTTGACTTTTCAGTAGATAGTATCAAATGACTGTTTATTCTCCAAGACTCTTGGAAACCCTTGCTTCAAAACCCTCTCCTTGTTGTGTCCACAAATCCTAACCTTTTATAGTATGATCCTTCCCCAACCCTAATCAAGCCTCTGCATTAAAAGACTTGCCTTAAACTTCAACATCTCCTAACTATCTCAACTTTGCTCCCATACCCCAAGATGCTACTAAGGTAAACTGGCTTTCTAGGGGAAAAAATCCCTGATTTGTGAAATTTGATGATTTCTGTGGTATAAATATTCCTACTATGGCTGACTTCAAGCTGCCAAGGTGATATCACTGAACATGAAATTGGGAAGAGATGCTCAGAATCAACCTTCTCAGGCTGATAGGAGCTAGCTCCAGGGACCACTGCTCCCAAGGGACTGTCAAGGCAGTGTTGTCCCATGCTTCCATAAACTCAGATTTGTCTTATCAATGGATTGTTCGGGTGATATCTGTGGAGAGCCGGTATTCAACCCTATTGGGGATCCACAAAGATCTAATCAAGAACTTCTCTTGGCCATGATCCAAGACCTCAACTCGGAAACTGCTGGTGCCTCTGTGGCTTCTTGAGCCTCCGGCAGGGACAGGAAGCTGCTGGCCTCTCTGACTGGGATGATGAGGTAAGCCTCACATTGAATCTGATTTCTTTTCATTAAAGCTCCCCAAAAGCTGAGTTTAATTTATCTTCTACGAATAAGGAACCCTTTTTAGGAATTCTTTCATTATCCAATCAGTTAAAGAACTTTCATCCATGGTGGAAATCAGTCTTATTACTTATAACACAATTTGTCTTTGTCCCTGTCATTTTTTGTTGTGTATCTATAAGAGAAAAGTTCATAGGAAGGGTATGGGGGTAAGTCAGAGAAATCCATTCCTCAAACTGACCCTGAGGACTGAGAAATTCAGAAAGTGGCTTTTGAACTTTGGAAAATCCTGTGGAAAAACTTTGCTTCGGGTCACTTAGCAAAATTTTATGAGAACTGTCCTCAGTCTTGTTTTGTCCGTGAAATCTCTCCAAACCTTTCTGTCTGCGGGGAACTGCAAATTAGTCAGGTTTGCAGCTGGAGACGGGCCAGCCAGTAGGCCGCAGGGGCGCTGAGGCCACGAGGTACAGCACTTTCAACTGACCGGTCCTAGACTCTCCCAGATTTGCCTCAGTCTAGACCAGAGACCGCTCAACCTCTGATGTAGACTGCTGCTTCCTACGTGTATTTACACCACATCCCACGTTCTTATACTTACCTTTCTAAATGCCATCATTTCACCAAGGATAATTTAGAACTACAATAGCCATTCTGAGGAACTTTGATGTGAATAAAAGTGTTCCTTTGAGAGGTGCCTTACAACATAAAGGAATAAAATCTCAAACATCCAATGGTCTGCCTTTTTTAATGTTCTTGAGGAAGTATGCAAAGATATTCAGATTCCAAAATTGTTCCCTTAAAAGATTTCTTGGCCAAGGCAAACAAAATGTGGTAAACTAAAAATGGTCTCTCTCTTCGATTCCTCCAAATCTTAGCACAAATCTAATAGCCTTTTTCCTATCATTCCTCTTCCCCAGCCTAAGTTTCTCCATTGCCTTCTGACTTGTTCCTTTTCCCTTCCAGCTGGCCAGAAACCCCCAAAGTGCAATTACCTCATAAAGTTAAATCCCCCTCAGAAAAGGAAAACCACTTGGTTTTTAAGATCTAGTCTTATTCTGAGCCGAAAGGCAGTGTTGAAAATTTTCTAAAGCCTAAAAATTTGCAGAGGAATCAGGAATAGTTGTAGGAACGTATAATCCAGCACTCCCAAGTATATATGTTCAGATGCAAAAGAAGTGGATGGAAAGGTAGAATTCAAAGACCCCAAATTGCATAAGAAATCAGGCAGATTTAGAAAAACTGTATAGATTTGGGCAAGGTCTTTTGGAAACTATCCCCCAAATCATTCCTGTGAACAGAGAGTAGACTCTGATTCAGTCCTATAAGCAAAGAAAGGATCCATCCAGTGGGAAATTCAGAGACAAGCTCTTTAATACCTTTACACAGCATTCAGCACTAACTCCTGATGCAGAAGTAGTGAGTTCTCTGCTAACTGTTTGTGAATAACTTTGAGCCTTAAATGGAAGCTTAATACACAAGAAAAACTAGAATGGGAAATAGCCCCATTCCCAGACCTCCAGCACTGAACACTTTGAAAGAGGCTAAGAACAAAAACAGAATAAGACTTGGAATAAATTTATGGCTTTACAGATAAAACAATTAGACACTCTCAATCATTAAACAAAAGGAGTCACTTGATAAAGACATTTGTAGATACTGTAAACAGAAAGAACATTAGCCAAAAAACAAAACAAACCTAAAGGAAGTGAACAATGCACTTCGTTCCTCGAGGAAGAGGAGGAGGAGGAATCAAACGCCCAGTCTCCCATTTTATCCTTAAATTCACAATAGAAATTTCTCACAATGTTAAAGGACAACCTTTTGCTTGATCTAGGCATCCCTTTATTAGCTTTAAACTCTGCTCTTCTTATTCAACGTCTCCCTCGGAGTAAACAAACTTCTCAAGTGGTGGGTATCTAATAAGCCTCATACATTCCCCACTTGTCCTGGCCCAGGGCAGAGGTGCAGTCTTTCCTCCTCTGTGACACCACACCTGCTAACTTGATAGGGAGAGATGCACTCTGAAAATGCAATTGCCAACATATTAAATGACTTGATGGTTTCTTTCCTAAAATCCCTGAGGACTCCCTATTCATCCTGAGGTCACAGCTATTTGAATATCGACTTAGACTTACTGGTACTTGTGTGTCTAAATAAAGCCCCAGTTGAAGATCTCAAAGAGGTGCCAGAGTTTTTGTGGGTAACACTTCTATGATGTTGGTAGGATTCATGGGGCTGAATCCACCGGAGTTCAGACTGACCTCTATCTAAACTTATGCATCTGCTGCCAATCCTCCACTTTTTGCTGAGGAAGACTGGCCCTGAGCTAACATCCGTGCCCATCTTCCTCCACTTTATATGTGGGACGCTTGCTGCAGCATGGCTTGCCAAGCAGTGCCATGTTGGCACCTGCGCTCCGAACTGGCGGACCCCAGGCCGCCAAAGCAGAACATGTGCACTTAACTGCTACGCTACCAGGCCGGCACCAAAACTTACACAATACTCTCTTAAAGTACAAGCTAAAGAAAGACTAAAAATGATAGTGAATGGACTCATTCTTACAACACTCATCCTCCTAGTTAAAAACCCCAATGGATGAGGAGATAGATTCATTCAGAATTTTAGATGCCTAAACAGAATATTCATTCTCTGGTTCCCTGTAGTAGCAAACTCAAATTCTTTTTTTCTTTGTGCCTCCTGAGGCTATATATTTTAGTTTTGGATCTGTATTTTGTTTTCCTTAGTGTCCCTTTGGATTATAATAATCAATACTTACTTGCCTTCTTCTGCAAATGTCAACAATATACCTACTTGGGTTGTTATGCCCAGAAGTTCACTAAGACACCCTCACACTTTTCACAAGTCCTCAACTCAGACCTAAAATATCTGAAGTTTGCCTGTAATTCTACTCATCATTCAAGTGAAGATTTGAGGCAGAATATATAATTCAGAAGATATGAATCAAAAGCTGAATTTGAGGTTTGTAACAGTTCAAAGTACTTTTATGTTATGCTGATCCATCAGCAGACATATTCCTGAAGTATAGAGGTAATAAGACACATTACAAATACAATAAACTAGCTATTAGAGTTTATAGACATACTTGCCGTTATAAACTCTCAGCTTGATATGTAGTAGTTTTCAAAACTCTTATATCAGTTGTCTAAGTTCCTGATAAAACATATCAACTCTATATGCTGGGATAGCCAGTAAAATCTGAACTCTAATTGTTATGTACTTATAATATCATCATTAAAAAATTCTAGCTTACAAATATAATTATACACTAAAGCCCAAGGCAGGTTTATGGAGGTAAGCTTGGGTTTTTTTCCCCAAGCCAATTAATCCATCTATGAATTTATTTCTTGCAAAAGAAAAAGGCCTATTATTAATGCAGATTTTCAAAAATAATTGGGATAATTATTTTAGGGTGAACTATTCTCATCAGGAAATTTAGTAAGATTTCTGATTCTTCTAAGATTTCTTTCTTGTGGGTGAAAATCTCTTGGACTGATAAGTGTAGACTAACCAATGGATGATCCGCACAGAATTACCTACCTCAAAGGGTACAACTTTCTTATTAGATGATCGCAAATCTGTTATTTTGTGATTCCTTACGTGACAAATATGAAGTAAATCACCAATGTTGTCTTAGCAAAATACACTGAATAAACAACATATTAAAACAATACTGTCATCGACTAGTTACCTGAGGAACTCAAGGGTGGGTTTGGATATTTTAATTGTTTTTCCAAATTGTTCTTTTTCCTTTTGTTATGTTAAGGATGTGCAAGCACCAACCACCCTGAACCAGATCAAGCCTCTCCACCAGGAGAGCTCTGCCTATGACCTTTGCCTTATTTTTAATGCTAAGATCTCTCCAGGAGGTGCTTAGGCCTTATTACTGTCACCTGCAGTGTATGTAGCAGTACATTTTCCAACTGAACCTGCACAAGAGAAAGTACTCACCTCTCCCTGTTGAATATTCATTCCCCATCCAAAATAAATGTCCTTGCTTCCCTTTGTTTGGGGATGCCATGACTCTGAAAATGATTCCATGGTCTCCTATTTGCCTCAAATATAGTTTACTTTGTGAAACAACTACTTCTGGTGTAGAGTCTGATTTAACTCACCAGGAGGGAACCCACTTCAGTTTTGGTAACAATACCAACACCTAAAGCACACAATAGGGTACAATTCTGTACCCTAGGAGCTAAGTTTACCCTAATATGAAGGTATAACCGTTACCTCTTAAGCAAGAGTGAGGCTATATCCTTATTCTTATCAATTAGAACCCCAACTGGGTATTTTCATATGCCTCTTTGACAATCTCAGAATTGAGTTCACATGAATTAAAAAAAAAATTAATCCTTTCCCTGTGAATCCTCCTATCATAGTCATCTTTAAGTGTTTATGAAATGGCTCAGTCAAGGTATCCTGATAAAAGGAAGCATCGTATTTACACATCAATTTAATTAGTAGAGTTCAAAGGGCTGTGCAAACATTATCTAATTAAACTTCACAATAATTCAGTGAAGCAAGAGAAGGTTTACCCATTATCCTCATTCACAGAAGAGAGATTCTAAGGCACCGAGAGGCTAAATGATTTCTTAGTTTCACAATGATGAGTCAGAGGTAAGGCTGGGAACAAAACCAGAACTGTTGTTCAGACAGAAAAGTAACACCATGGAAATGCTTATTCAGGAGGATCACTCCTTCACCCAGAAGTTGTCCTACAACCTAAATAACAAGAGTAATTGCAATGGAATTTGTATGAATGCACACGTTCCTTTCTAGATGAGAAAAACTTTCTTCAGCATTATTTGCTTTGGAGACAGTCATATGACGGCTAAATGCATCCTAGCTAAATAGAACCTACATTAGTAGTAAGAGTACCTCAGTGTCTTCCCCCAAGGGTCCTCTTGTTATTTCTAGAAATCCTCAAAAAGTGTTTATATATTCGCGTGTCAGTGGCAATGGCCACAGACCATATTCTCTTTTTTCTTTTTTTCCTTGGCTTCCTTGGTTCCTATCTGATACCTGTTTGGCTATGATGCCTGTCATGAGAATAACGCCCATACCAAGGATAATCTCGGTATGCTTCCAAAGCTTCTAATCCTTGGGGTGCCAGAACAATGCCAGGTTCCTTACAGAGCTGAGGGCCAGCAGGGCTCTGCTTTGTGCCATACTTGATCATCAAGGGATATGGAATCCCTTTGTTCTCAGAAATTCATAGGATTACTCTTGAGTAGTTCCATTAGCTTCTACCTTAAACCTTCTCTCTGCAAAGTCCAGCCAGATGCATGTTTCTCTTTTCTTCCTCCCATCAACAGACCCTTGGTTCCCTTCAAATAGACACTGGTGCATTTGGGGCACGGGTAGACATTAGAGGCCAGTGAGGGCAATAGGCAAAGGTCTGTATTACCAACCACCAGGTATTAAAGTCAAATGGAATGAGGTTTCAAATACTTTTTAACCCTTTCTTTAAAGGAAAAATGTTTCCCAAGTTCAGTATGTAAAATCGTCAAAGCAAGGAGACATGTACTAGTTGAAAAGAGAAGTTGAGGTTAGGAGAGCTCTATAGATAGCCAACAGCCCCTTCAGTTCCTCAGAGTCCAATTCCTTTGCTTTAAAGATGTAGCTCCTGAAAGCCAGATAGTCTAGATAATGTATACAAATGAAGCCTGATATTTAGGAAACAGAAACTGTTTTTTCATAATCCCTGTATTTGATTTGTATGTCGTCTTAGATCTTCCCTTCTCCCACCTTGCTGTGTGCCAGTCTCAGCCTATCAACAACCAATGTTGTAGCTGGACCAGCCCTTGTGGTTCTTATGATTGCAAGGTGCCCTCAGCAACAGCCATCAGGAAATTTTGAAAATAGAAAAAGGGGTTATTACTTACAAAACCTGGAAGTTACATGGCAGGCCTGGAGCCATACAGGGAGGTCCTTGGTAGAGACAGAGAATGAGAGCATGGGCCAGGGATTCTGCTTTTTATTGGGGTCAAGGGTGGGGCCTAGAGTTTCACAGGCTCATTCTTTATTGGTGAATTCAAAGCAGAAGAGCAGAAATTTAAAGCATAGTAAGAGAAAAAACAAGAAGTACAAATGGTCATTTTTTGGAAATCAACCAAGATCTCTAAAACAAAAGAGTCTTGGGGGGAGGGGCAACCTGGTTCTTTATCTAGTGGCTGGAGATGTGTTTATTAAGATAGCTGTCTTTTAAGTAGATGCCTCTTTGAAGTGGATGCCTCACAATCCAAGCTTAAGTTAGGCACTTGCATTATGAAAAGAAAGCCAATAGTCAGGCTTATACTACATACCTCCTTTAAACATTCAAGCAGCAGCTAAGACAATCTGTGCTTACTGACATAGGGAAGTGATACAGATGAAAAAGAGAAGCAGAGAAGAAGGAATTTACTCCCTGGCTCCTGGATTTCAAAAGACTAGCACTTCAGACAGACAGATGGACTCAAACTAGAAAATGGAAGGGCTAAGTATGAAAAATAAGGAGAACTGGAAGAAGTGATGAGAGCTTAGACTTAAGAGGTTCCCAGGGAGAGGTCACTACTCAATGCACCTTGGGCTGTGTCTTGGAGAGTCGGCAAAAACCTCACTATTGGTTTTGGGTATCCAAATACAAAGGGATCTTTTCCTCATAGCCTGTGTAGAGGTTGAGAAGGTGCCATAGTCCAAATAATTAAATAGATGCAAGGAGGGCCTAGGCAGATGCCTTAGATACTTTCTTAGTTTCTTATAGCAGAGTAATACGGCCACTGGAAACAAAAGGGCCAATACATGTGTAGACAGTTGACCAAGGATCAGATAAGATGAAAGATATCTTATTGGATGCTGGTAGAGAATCATAACAGTGAGAACTAACTGCCCCCACCGTGCCTGGGCACTTACAGGCAACCTCAGGGAATATGGAAGGAAAGTCCAAATGGATGAAGCTTGAGTTTCCACTACATAAATTAACTTTTCAAAGATATTAATTTAACAGTCAATAAAGATTAGGGGGTTGTTTAACAGATGTGTAAGAATACAGTGGTCTGGATAATTGGTCACCAAATAACTGAAATGTTTTTAGAATTAAATCAGATCTACAAATACCAGAATCTCAAACACAAATAACCAAATTTAACCTAACATGTTTAAAGTAGTTTGGACGGACAATTTAACAGTGCTTTGCCTGTTAAAAGAAAAAAAATAATGAAGCCTCCACATGTGCAAATTAGGCAAACTGCATTTCCTCTTCATCTACCACACAAGGTATTGCTCTAGAAATCTTGCTAGACACATGTTCACACAGAGAATATCAAACTTTGCAGATCTTATGATCTACCAAATTACTATCTTACTAACTTATATATTTAGTATCATCCACGACAAAAATACCAGCCATGGCCAATTTTAAGTGCTTGTCTAGCTTCCTCTGTCCCCTGGCCAGTAGGTTCAAATCTGAGGCTTTCTGGGTAACCTTGGAAAAGCATCTATCTGAGCCTCAGTTTTCTTATCTATCTATTTAGAATAATAACAATATTTACTTTCTAAGAATGGCTAGAGAAATAAATGAAACGATGTATATAAAGTACTTAGCACATTGCCTGGCACATAGAAAGCACCCAATATGTGCTCAGGATATGCCAAAGTTATTCACATATTATCCTGGACAAAGCATCTGGAAGAAGAGAAATTTACTATAGATGCTCGTGTTATGTTACAATACGGTATTTTTCAAACTGTGAGTTGTGATCCATTAACAGATCATGAAACAATCCAATAGCAATCAGCATTTTTTTTTAAAAGAATAGCACAGTATAATGTAACCTGGCATAAATCAAGGAGCAAGATAGTAATGATACCGCCTCAACACAAGGTTGACATAAGGGAAGCCATATTGCAGAAAAGAGACCATGTCATAACTTTGAATGACCTCTGACTGACTAACCCAGCTGGATTTGCACTCTCCAGGAGATCCACCTGTTCTGTAGATTTTATGACCCCTGCTAGTGCATATACCTCCCAGCTGCGATAGGACGATAACTTGGTTCTTTTGAGTTCCTTAAGAATGTGATGACCCCCCAAACAGAGAGGCTATGCTGATAGCCATCATCAGTGAAAACTGAAAGATCAGGTGTGGCAACTCCTAGTCTGTAACACCAGAGGGTCAAGATTCCTAACCCACTCCCCTATAACCTACTGGCCTATATAACTGCTTCAAGTTTCTGTGCCCCCCCTTAAGATGGTTCTTTTGGACATTAGTCTGCCCTCTTCTTTCTTGCTAGCAAGCTATAATAAAATGCCCTTTCTCTGTCACCATCTTGCCTCTTTTTTTTTTTTTAAGGAAGATTAGCCCTGAGCTAACTGCTGCCAATCCTCCTCTTTTTGCTGAGGAAGACTGGCCCTGAGCTAACATCCGTGCCCATCTTTCTCTACTTTATATGTGGGACGCCTACCACAGCATGGCTTGCCACGTGGTGCCACGTCCGCACCCGGGATCCGAACCTGCGAACCCCGGGCTGCCAAAGCAGAACATGCACACTTAACCTCTGCGCCACCGGGCCAGCCCCACAATCTTGGCTCTTGATGATTGGCTTTTGTCTCGCAGGGAGCAGATCGTGCCCCTCTGTGCAGTAACAGTAAGGGTAAGAATTCTTTTGTAAAAATTTGTCTTATTTTATGTGTGTATATGTGAGTATATATTAAGTAACACAATGTGTTATACATTGCATTGAAGGCCCTAATTCTTTATCTCCATTCCCCCTGTATTCAAACTCCTTAACATGTGACTTTGCAGTTCCTTTATTTAAGAGGTGGAGTCTACTGTCTACCTTCCGATCCAGGTGGAGTCTATTTTCTACCTTCCCATCCAAGCCTGGCCACAGGAGCCAATCTGGCCAATAGAAAAAGGCAGAAATGACAGGGTGTCAGTTCAAAACCTAGCCTCAAGAGGACTTGCATGTTTCCACTTGCCTTTTGGCACTTCTGCAATTGCCATGGGAAGGTCACATCTGGGCCTGTATGCTGGTCCTAGGATGATGACGACACACATGGAACAGCTACAGTGCATCACCCAAGCCCAGACTGGAGCAGAGCCCTTAGCAGACTCGCAGATGCATAAGCAAGCCAGTTGACCTATAATATGTGAATGAGTCAGTCTGAGATCAACTGGGTCCAGCCTAGTGGGTCAATGGCCCAGGAAACCACAGACTTGTGAGTCAAATTAATATCTGTTGTTTTAAGCCACTGAGTTTTGGCATGGTTTGTTCCACAGCAATAGTATGAAGTAAAAATTATTTCTTACTATCAGTCATAAGTAAAATACTTGAAAGACACTGGTTAGAAATTGATGTATATTCTATCAATTACAATGTGCAGTGAATTTGTTTTCCAATGAATTCCTAAAATCTCCAAATATGATAATATGAAAGATTTTTTATTACTCCTTCAAATCACTCACTGTACATCAGAACTTCTCATTCATGATGCCAAATAAAAACTGCCTTCTTTTGGGGCTGGCCCCGTGGTTGAGTGGTTAAGTTCACGTGCTCTGCTGCAGGCGGCCCAGTGTTTCGTTGGTTAGAATCCTGGGCGTGGACATGGCACTGCTTATCAAGCCACGCTGGGGCAGCGTCCCACATGCCACAACTAGAAGGACCCACAACGAAGAATATACAACTATGTACCAGGGGGCTTTGGGGAGAAAAAGGAAAAAAATAAAATCTTAAAAAAAAACCAAAAACTTCTTTTTGTTTCTAGAAATTTAAATAACATAGAGAAATAACATTGAAAAGTATGCAGAAACAAAGAAATAACATAGAAAGTAGAAAAAAAGAAAAGAAAAGCCTACCCATACAGCCACTACTCAGATTTAACCAGTACAAACACTTGGACATATTTACTTCAAGTCTTTTTTCTAAGTTTGTGCTTAAAAACATTGCCCTTGAAAATAATAGAATCATAGGTATAGATAAAGCGTCTCTCAACACTATTCTCATCCTCTTCCTAGACTGGTGCGTATTCTAATCTTCTAACATTTTTCTCATTCTTTTATTTACATTTGTGTGTTCACAAATATAAACTATATATAAAACATTGAAGAGTTTTTAAAACATGAGGATGGAATAAAAAGTACATACCAGATGTAAGTTACTGGAAATATTCTAGTTCTTGGGTTGGAGGGGTGAGTACATAGATATTAATGATTATATTATTCTATTGACCATATATTTTGCAAACTTGCTAAACATTTGTAAATTCTGGTAGTTGTTTTGTAGATTCCACTGGATTTTCAGACAATCATGTCATCTAAAAATAAAGACAGTTTTACTTCTTCCTTCCCAACTGGATACATTTTATTACCTTCCTTCCCTGATTGCACTAGGTAGAACCACGATGTTAGATAGCAGTGGTAAGAGGGGACCTCTTGGTCTTGTTCCTGATCTTAGCAGGTAAGCATTCATTCTTTTACCATAAAGTATGATGTTAGCCTTTAGATTTTTTTTCTCTTCATTTGTTAATTTTTTTTCTAAAGATTGGCACCTGAGCTAACATCTGTTGCCAATCCTCTTTTTTTTTCCTTCTCCCCACAGCCCCCTCACCCCCCAGTACATAGTTGTATATTCTGGTTGTAAGTGCCTCTGGGTGTGCTATGCGTGTTGCCGCCTCCGAGTGGCCTGAGGAGCGGTGCCACAGCCACACCCAGGATCCAAACTGGAGAAACCCTGGGCCTCCAAAGTGGAGTGTGTGAACTTAACCACTCGGCCTCAGGGCCGGCCCAGCTTTTAGGTTTTTATGGATGCTATCTATCAGGTTGAGGAAGGCCTCTTCTCAATCTGCTGAGAGTTTTTTGAGAAATGGATGATAGATTTTGTGATTTCTGAGACTACCGGGATTTTTTTTTTATTTTGATTGTTTGGTTTTAGTTTGTTAAAATGGTTAATTAGATGGATTTTTTTTTCTTTAGGAAGATCGGCCCTGAGCTAATATCTGTGACAATCTTCCTCTTTGTTTTTCTCCCCAAAACCCCAGAATATAATTGTATATCCTAGTTGTAAGTCCCTCCAGTTCTTCTATGTGGGATGCCACCACAGCATGGCTTGATGAGCAGTATGTAGGTCCATGTCCAGGATCTGAACTAGTGAACCCAGGGCCACTCTAGCAGGGCAGGCGAACCTAACCACTAAGGCACTAGGCCAGCCCATAGATGGATTGATTTTTGAGTATTAGACCAATCTTCCATTCCTGAGATAAACCTCATTTGCTCACAATGTGTTATCCTTTTAATATATTGTATTAAATTTGGATAAATTTTGTTCAGAATATTTGCATCTATAATGATGAGAGATATTGGTCTATAGTTTTCTCTTCTTGTAACATCTGTCTGTTTTTGGTATCAGAGTAACGCTGGCCAATTGGGAAGTGTTCTTCCCTTTTCCACTTTTTGGAAGAGTTGTTATACTATTGGTAATATTTCTTCCTTAAATATTAGGTACAGTTCACAAATGAAGCCATTTGGACATAGAGTTGTCTTTGTGGGAGGAACTTTAACTATAAATGTAATTTCCTTTGATAGATATAGGGCTGTTTTAGGTTCTAGATTTCTTCTTGAGTGAGCTTTGGCACTTTGTTTCTTTCAAAAAATTGGTCTATTTCATCTAAATTGTTAAATTTATTGGCATAAATTTTTCATCATATACCTTTATCATCCTTTTAATATCTGTAGAATCTGAAATTATATTAACTCTCTCATTCCTGATACTAGTAATTAATGTTTTCTCTCTTTTTTTTCCTAATCATTCTGGCTAGGGGGTGTGTCATTACATAGATCTTCTGTGTATTCTACCTAACGCACTGCAAATCTTGAGTTTTTCCAGTCTGGATAATAGAGAAAGGCACTCCTCCTGGCCCTGTGTGAGTGCTGGGCCCCGTTATCTCTAATCCTTTCAGGTGGCTCTTTCTCTGCCGTGGATAGTTTCCTTACATATAAGCACTGTGAGCACTCAAGGGTGACCCTCTACAGAGCCTGAGTTTTCTCTCTGTGCTGCCTCTCCTTTTCAGTATCATGTCCTGTGAACTCTAGCCATTGTGGTCTTCCCAGACTCTCAGCTCCTTCTCTCCAGCTCAGAGAGTCCACCATGCTTTACCTGGGTCACCTCCATCCATGGCACAGTCTTAAAACTTTCTCAAGCCCATCAGCTGGGGCAATCAAAGGGCTTGCCTTCTTTCCTATGTCTCAGGGATCACTTTCCTCAGTTGCTGGATATCTAGTGAATGTAAATTTTTTCATGTATCTTGTCTGGTTTTTTTTTTGGTTGTTTCAGGCAAGAGGGTAAATCTAGCCTGTTACTACATCTTAATCAGAAGCAGAAGTCTCATGATTATATTATTATAAATGAATACATTTTTATAAAGAAAGTTCATATTTCCTATATATAAACCTAGATTACTCCTTTAATTGCTATCTATTGCGTGTATGCACACCATTTTATTCATCTCTTCCTCTCTTGGTGAACACTTCAGCTGTTTTCAGTTGTTCACTCTTAAAAACAAACTGCAGTAAACATTTCTTTATATACGGGCCAGATTTCTCTTCAGACATCTAGAAAAAATGGGATCTCTAGGTCATATGACATGCATATCTTCAGATTTAATAGCATTTTCAAATTACCTCTGGAATGACTGTAATGAAGCACACCTTCCTCAGCAGGGTGGACAAGTGTGTGCCTCCCTATAGACTTGCCAACACTGAGATCATCAGACTTTTTATTCTTTGCCAATCTGATGTATGAGAAAAAGGTCTCATTTTGTTTGTTTGCATTTCCCTGATTATTAGTGACACTGAGAAATTTTTCATGTTTATTGGCCATTTAAACATTCTCCTCTATAAATCATCCTTTTTAAAACTAGGATTTTATATTTTTAATCATTTTTTTAAAATTTAGTTATATACACTGGATATTGATTCTTTATCATTTATAATGCAAATATTTTGTCCCTACACAATGCTTGTATTTTAACTTTAATGGGCATTTGTTCTATAGGTTTAAAAATTTTGATGTGTTGATTAGGTCAAGCTTTTTGCTGATTTTCACTTGTGTGTGTATCTGTGTGTTTGTGTGTATCTTTTCTAAGAAAGCTTTACTTGCTCTAAATTCATGAAGATGTCCTATTAAATTCTCCAATAATTGTTTCATTTTTTATTTTTGTTTTTTTATTTTATCTTCTTTATTCTACCTGGAATTAATTTTTAATTTAATTTTGTGAGGTGGGAATCTAGTTGGATTTTTTTTACAAAATGAGAAGTCAAATGTTCTAACACTCTTTATTGAATTGTTTGATTTTCCCTCAATGTTGAATGACACCACCCTATTGCATACATAAGTATGTGTGTATTTCTGGCTTTTTCAATTTTCTTCCATTGATGTATTTGACTTTCTTATGCCTATGACATAATGTTAATTACTGGAACTTTATAATATAACTTGAGATCTAATAAAATGCTATTATTCATAGTAACTAATATTTGCTGAATGCCTGTATTATGTCTATGTTCCAAAAGTCTTGCATATTTTATCCCTATTAAATAACAACCATATGATGTACATATTATTATCATCCTCATTTTAGAAATGAGGGAAGTGAGGAAGAGAGAGGTTAAGTAATTTGTAACTTAAGTACAAGATCACACAGCTTGTAAGTGGGAAAGCTGAAAAGCAGAAGTAAAAGGATCTTCTTCATTTTTTTCTTCCACTCCTCTTAACTTTTATAAATAAAATGACTATATTTTATGATCCAAAACAGGACAATTTTGAAAATAACAGAGAGCACTAATAATAAAAACAGGTAACATAATCCTGAATCCAAATAAATCATGACATATGGTCACATTATTTATAAGATAACCCTTCTGTGAAATGAACTTTTCCATTTCCTTGCAAAATCATGATACTTTGAGATCATATTGAATTTATAGATTAATTTAGGGATAATTAACATCCTTATATGAATAAACTCTCCCATGCAAATACATGAGTTATATCTCCATTTTTAAGACTTTTCTCTTTCATTATATTTTATAATTTTTTTCTACTTTATTATTACTCTGTTCAGTTTTATTCCTAGGAATTTTATAGTTTTGTTACTATTGTGAATAGAATATGTTTTCTGTTACATTTTTTCATTGAGGTATAATTGACATACAACATTATTTTAGTTTTGAGTGTATAACATAATAATTTGGTATTTGTATATATTGCAAAATGATCACCACAATAAGTCTAGTTAACATCCATCACCATAGATAGTTCCAGAACTTTTTTTATTGTGATGAGAACTTTTAGGATCTACTCTCTTAGCAACTTTCACATATGCAATACAGTATTAACTATAGTCGCCATGCTGCATGTTACATCCCCATAAATTATTTTACAAATGGAAGTTTGTACCTTTTGACTCTCTTCACCCATTTTGCCCACCTCCCCCCACCCCCTGTCTCTGGCAACCACCAATCTGTTCTCTGTATCTATGAGCTTGGTTCTTTTTTCTTTGTGTTTTTATATTCCACACGTAAGTGAGATCATTTGGTATTTGTCCTTCTCTGTCTGATTTATTTCACTTAGCATAATGTCCTTAAGGTCCATCTATGTTGTTGCAAATGGTAAGATTTCCTTCTATTTTATGGCTGAATAATATTCCATTGTATATACATAGACCATATTTTCTTTATCCATTCATCAGTCAACGGACACTTAGGTTGTTTCCACATCTTGGCTATTGTAAATAATGCTGTAATGAACATGGAGGTGCATATATCTTTCTGAGTCAGTGTTTTCGTTTTCTTCATATAAGTACCCAGAAGTGAAATTGTTAGATTATATGGTAGTTCTATTTTTAATTTTTTTGAGGAACCTCCATACTTTCTTCCATAGGGGTTGCACCAGTTTACATTCCCATCAACAGTGCACAAGGGTTCTCTTTTCTCTACATCCTTCCCAACACTTGCTATTTCTTGTCTTTTTGATAACAGCCATTCTAACAGGTGTGAGGTGATATCTCATTGTTGTTTCAATTTACATGCCCCTGATGATTAGTGATGTTGAGCATAGTTTCATGTACCTGTTGGCCATCTGTATGTCTTCTTTGCAAAAATGTCTTTTTGGATCTTCTGCCCATTTTTAAATGGATTGTTTGGGTTTTTGCTATTGAGTTGGATGAGTTCTTTATATATTTGGGATATTAAACACATATCAGATATATGATTTGCAAATATATCCTCCCACTCACCAGGTTGCCTTTTCATTTTGTTGATGGTTTCCCTTGCTCTGCAGAGGATTTTTAGTTTGATGTGGTCCCACTTGTTTATTTTTTGCTTTTGTTGCCTTTGCTTTTGGTGTAATACAAAAAATCCTCGCCAAGACCCATGCCAAAGAGCTTACCGCCTATGTTTTCTTCTAGGAGTTTTATGGTTTAAGGCCTTATATTCAAGTCTTTAATTAATTTTGAGTGAATTTTTGTGTATAGTTTCATTGTTTTGCATGTGGCTGTCCAGTTTTCCCAACACCATTTATTGAAGAGACTGTTCTTTCCTCATTGTATATTCTGGGCTCCTTTGTCGTAAATTAATTGGCCATATACGTGTAGGTTTATTTCTGTATTCTCTATTTTGTTCCATTGATCTATGTGTCTATTTTTATGCCAATACTATACAGTTTTGATTACTATAGCTTTATAATACAGTTTGAAATCAGGGAGCATGATGCCTCCAGCTTTGTTCTTTTCTCAGGATTGCTTTGGCTATTTGGGGTGTTCTGTGGTTCCATACAAATTTTAGAATTTTGTTCTATTTCCATGAAAAATGCCATTGGAATTTTGATAATGATTGCGTAGAATCTGTAGAATTATTTGGATAGTATGGACATTTTAACAATATTAATTCTCCCAGTCCATGAACGTGGAATATATTTCCATTTATTTGTGCCTTTTTCAATTTCTTTCATCAATGTCTTACAGTTTTCAGTTTATAAGTCTTTCACTTCTTTAGTTAAATTTATTCCTAGGTATTTTATTCTTTATGATGCAATTTAAATGGGATTTCTATTACATTTTGTAATTGTATAATATTGATATCTATTGATGATACTTATATTTTGTTCCTATTGTATCCAGCCACCTTGCTGAACTTTCTCATTAGGTATGGTATTTTATTAGTTGATTATCTTGAGTTTTATAGGTAAACAAACATGTCTGCAAATAGACATCATCTTGTCTCTTCTTTCAAGTCTTTATCTTCTAAATTATTTCTCTCAACTCATTGAATTAGTCAGGAACACCAATACAATACTGAAAAATAGAAAAAATAGTTGTTTTCCTTGCTTCATTCTTAAATGAATGGAAATAATTCTAACATTTCACAATTGAGTATATATTTTTCTATTTATTTAAAATGATATCTTCCTTTAGATTAAGAAAATTTCCATTTATTCCTAGCTTGGAATGAATTTTTTTGTTTGTTTGTTGTTGTTTTATTAAATCATGAATGGGTGTTGACAATTACTAATTATTTTTTCTGCCGCTGTTTAGATATTAAGAGTGATGCTAATCTATTTTTTAAATTTTGAATTCTTGTCTTGTATTCTTTTAACACACTGTTGTTTTTAATTTACTAATATTGTACATAAGAACAGACTGAAGGTTTTTCATTCCCCTGTCACCCGTCTTGTTTTGATATCATGATTATCCTAATCTTATAAACTGAACTGGGTGATGTTTCTTCTCCTCCTCCCTCCATACCTTCTTCTCTCCCTTTCTTCTATTCCCATAAATCTGTTTGTATAAGACACAATTATTTATTATTTGAAGAGGTAACAGAATGATCTCAAAACCATTTAATACTTATGTTTTTTAATATGAAGAACTCTGTTATTTCAACTTATTTTATAGTTAGTAGCTTAATCAGATTTTCTAATTCTTGGGCCAATTTAGGTCATTTTTCCCCCTACATTTTAAATTGTTATCTAGGTTTTGCGATTCAATTTAGGTTTTAAAATTTAATGACAAATTTGTTTATATAATTTTTTATTTAAAATATGCCACAGTCTCACAGCTATATGTAATTAAAAATTTTCTGGTGTTAGCTTTTTGCTGTCTTTCTCCTTTTTTCCCCTAATTTTGCTCCTACTTTACATACGTCCATGAAAATTTTCGTGTATTCTAATAAGATTATAAATTTACCCTATTGAAAATATGAGCTCCATCAAAAGATTTATCCCATTAGTCGAGATATCTCGAAGTTCAATTATAGAATTCATAGGTAGATCTGTATACAGCTTTTGATATCTCACATTTAAGTTTTACTATTTATTCTTTAATTCATAAAGCTATATTTCAATAAACTAAGGTTTGTAATAAATGCAAATAAGTGCAACAAAACCCATAGAGTTTTGGTGTTTCATTCATTGAACATTTAGATTTGAAATTTCCAATCAATTTTGAATAAAATGCAAACAAAATTTAGATGATCCATTTATAAAATTTCAACTCCACTCTAGTACACTTTATTTGACTGACAAAAAAATTATTTAAAGGTTCAAAATTTACATAAGATTGAGGATGAGCAGAAAAGAAACACAAACATATGTATGCATATATAAAAAACTGTAAATTTTGACAACTACTGCTTCTGCTTCAATTAGTAGAATATTTCATCTCCTTTGGAAAAAAATCCTAAATTATGTGTGTACCACAATTAATACCAAGTCATTCACATCCATAGGATTTTTTTTCTTAGCAGCTTTATTGATATATAATTCACCCATTTAAAAATGTAGAATTCAATGGTTTCAGGATTTTCAGAGTTGTGCCTTCATCACCACAGTCAATTTTTTGTGTTTGTGTGAATAAGATTGGCCCTGAGCTAACATCTGTTGCTAATCTTCCTCTTTTTTTGCTTGAGGAAGATTGTCACTGAGCTAACATCTGTGCCAATATTCCTCCATTTTGTATGTGGGACACTGCCACAGCATGGCTTGATGAGCAGTGCATAGATCCATGCCTATGAACCCCAGGCCACCAAAGTGGAGCACACAAACCCAACCACTATGTCACTGGGCCAGCCCCCACATCAATGTTTGACCATTTTCATCAACCTCAAAAGAAACCTCTTACCCACGAGCAGTCACTCCCCATTCCTCTCTTATCCTACTCCCAGTCAATCACTAATCTATTTTCTACCTCTCTGAATTTGCTTATTTGGGCATTTCATATAAATGAGATCATATTATATATGGTCTTTTGTGGTTACTTTTACTTAGCATAATTTTTCAAGATTCATTCATGTTGTAGCATGAAGGTGGTTTAGTACTTTTATCCTTTCTCTTGTCAAATATAGTATTCCTTTATATGGTTATGCCACATTTTAATTATCCTTTCACCAGTTCATGGTCATTTGGGTTGTTTATACTTTTGGGTTATTATGAATAATGATGCTATAAACACTTGTGCACTAGCTTTGGTGTGGAGGTCTGTTCTTTCTCTTGAGTATATACTTGGGAGTGGAATTTCTGAGGTATATGGCAACTCCATGTTTAATATTTTGAACAACTGCCAAATAATTTTCTGAAGAAGCTGCACCATTTTATATTTCCATCAGCAAAGTATGAAGGTTCCAATTTTTCCACATCCTTGTCAACACTTGATATTATCTGCCATTTTGATTATAGCCATCCTAGCAGGTGTGAAGGGCTATCTCATTTGTTTTGGTTTGAGTTTCTGTAACAGTTAATGATGGTGAGCATCTTTTCATGTGCTGTTATTGACTATTTGTATAACTTCTTGGATAAATCTCTGTTCAAAATAATTTTCCCACATCTTAAATAGGTTATTTGCCTTTTCATTGTTGAGTTGTAAGTGTTCTTTGTATATTCTGGATACAAATCCCTTATCAGATATTTGATTTGCAAATATTTTCTCACTTTCTTTGGGTTGTCTTTTTACTTTCTTGATGGTGTCCTTTGAAGCACAAAGTTTTTAAAAAATTTTTTATGAAGTTCAACTTAGCTATTTTTTTAATTGTTCCTGATTATGCTTTTGGTGTCATAATTAAGAAGGCCTTGCTTAACCCAAGATCATGAAGATTTACTGCTATACTTTCTTCAATGAATTTTTTAACTTTAGCTCTTATATTTGGTTTATGACCCATCTTGAGTTAAATTCTGTATATGGTATAAGGAAGCAGTCCAACTTCATTACTTTGCATATGTGGATATCCAGTTGTTCCTGAAGTATCAGTTGAAAAAGACTTAATATCATTAAGATAGCAACACTCCTCAAATGGTCTACAGATTCAGTGAAGTTCCTGTCAAAATCCTAGCAGACTTTTTGCAGAAATTGACAATCTAATCCTAAAAATCATATGGAAATTCATGAACATGGGATCAATGAATACAAGATGTCTTTCTTTTTATTTAGGTCAGGTTTTCTTCAATTTTCTTGAAAAATGTTTTGTTATTTTCAGAGTGGAATGTTCTCACTTCTTTTTGTTAAATTTATTCCTATTTTACTTTTTTGGAATTGTTTTCTTAATTTTATTTTCAGATTGTTAATGCTAATGAATATAAATACAATTGATTTTTATATGTTGACCTTGTATCCTGAAACATTGTTAAACTCATTTTTTAGTTCTAATAATTTTCAGTGGATTCTTTAAGATTTTATATATACAAGATCACGTCCTCTGCAAATAGAGATGGTTTTACCTCTTCCTTTCCAATCTGAATGCCTTTTGTTACTTTTTCTTGCCCTGGCTAGAACCTTCAGTATAATATTGCATAAAAGTGGTGAAAATAAACACTCTTATCTTGTTCTTGATCTTAGGGGAAAACATTCAGTTTTTCATGAATAAGTATGATTTTAGCCATGGGCTTTTCAAATATGCCTATTATTGAATTGGGAAAGTTCTCTCTGTTCCTAGTTTGTTGCTGTTTTATCTTGGAAAAATGTTGCATTTTGTTGAATGCTTCTTTTATATCTAATGAGATGATCATCATGTAGCTTTTGATGATCAGTATTCTGTTGATGTGGTAAATTACACTAATTGATTTTGTATGTCACAGCAACCCTATAGTCCCAGTATAAATCCCAAATGCTCATGGTATATTATCCTTTTTAATTATAGTTAAATTCAGCTTGCTAGTATTTATTGAGGATTTTTGGATCTATATTTATAAGGAATATTGGTCTGTAATTTCTTTTTTCTTGCGATGTCTTTGTTTTGGTATCAGAGTAATATTAGCCTCATAGAATGAGTAGAGAAAGGTCCCCATCTCTTATATTTTTGGAAAAGTTTCTGAGGAAGTAGCATTAATTTGTCTCTAAATATTTGGTAGAATTCACTAGTGAAGTCATTTCGGTCTGGGCTTTTCTTTGTGAGAAGTTTTTAAACTACTTATTCAATCTCTTTACTTGTTAAAAGTCTACTCAGATTTTCTATTTCTTCTTGTGTCAGTTTTGGTAGTTTATATCTTTCCAGGAATTTATCCATTATAGTTTTTCATAGTATTCCCCTATAATTCTTTTTATTTCTGTAAGATTGGTAATCATATGCTTTCATTCCTGATTTTACTAATCTGATGTTTCCTTTTTTTTCTCTTTGTCAGTCTAGGTAAAGTATTGTTAATTTTTTGATCTGTTCAAAAAACCAATTTTTGGTGTTGTTTATAATTTCTATTGTTTTTCTATTCTCCATTTCTTTCATGTAGCTGTAATCTTGATTATTTCCTTCCTTCTGCTTCCTTTGAGTGTAGCTAGCTCTTTTGTTTCTAGTGTTTCAAGTTGGAAGATTAGGTTATTGATTTGATGACTTTCATTTTTTTATTTAAAGATTTTATTTTTCCTTTTTCTGTCAAAGTCCCCCAGTACGTAGTTGTGTATTTTTAGTTGTGGGTCCTTCTAGTTGTAGCATGTGGGATGCTGCCTCAGCATGGCCTGATGAGCGGTGCCATGTCTGCACCCAGGATTCGAACCAGCGAAACACTAGGCCGCCAAAGCGGAGTGCATGAACTTAACCACTTGGCCATGGGGCCAGCCCCCTCGTATTTTTCTAAATACAGATATTTATAGCTATAAATTTCTAAGCACTGCCCTACCTGCATTCCATAACTTTTGTTATGTTTTCATTTTCATTCAGTTTAAAGTATTTCCTAGTTTCCCTTGTGATTTCTTTTCTGACTTATTAGTCATTTAGGAATGTGTAGCTTAACTTCCACACATATGAATTTCCCAAATTTCTTTCTGTTATTACTTTCTAATTTCATTCCATTGTGGTTGGAAAACATACTGTGTATAATCTCAATCCTTTAAAATTTCTTGAGCCTTGTTCTATGGCCTAGCATACAGTTTATCCTAGAGAATTTTCCATGTGTGCTTAAGAAGAATGTGTATTCTGTTGTTGTGTGGAATGTTCTAGAGATAACTGTTAAGTCTAGTTAGTTTGTAGTGTTGTTCAAGTTTTCTGTTTTCTTGTTAATCTTCTGCCTAGTTTTTCTATCCATTATTGAAAGTGGGGTATTGATTTCTCCAACTATTATTGTTAAATTTTATATTTCTCACTACAATTCCATCTGTTTTTGCTTCATGCATTTTCAGGTTCTGTTTTTAGGTATACAAATGTTTACAATTGCTGTATCTTCTAGATGAGTTGATATTTTTATCATTATAAAATGTCCCTCTTTATCTCTAGTGACTATTTTTTTTTACTTTAAAGTCTATTTTGTCTATTAGCATATCCATTCTTATTTTCTAATGGTTGCTATTTTCTTGATGTATTTTTTGCATCTTTTTATTTTTTCATCTGAAGTGCACCTCCTATAGACACCATACAGTTCAATCTTGCTTTTTACCAGTCTGATAATCTCTGCCTTTTTATTGGATTGCTTAATCCATTCATATGTAGTGTTATATTGATAGGGTTGGGGATATGTCTGTCATTTTACATTTTTTTACATATGCTTCACATATTTTTTCTTCTTCTGTTTCTCCTTTACTGTTTTCTTTAATTAAGGGAATATTTTCTAGTGTAACATTTTAATTTCTGTAATTTTTTTCACTTTATTTTTGATTTGTTTTCTTAGTGGTTGCGCTAGAGTTTACAGTATATATATTAACTTATCAGCACTGACTCAGATTTATGTTAATTTAGTTCCAATGAGATATAGAAATGTTAATCCTATATAGCTCTATTCCTTCCTCCTATTTTTAATTTTACTATTATTATATATATTACATCTTATTATATCCTTATATGTTACAAACCCAACAATATATTGTCATAAATATTATTTTATATAACTTTATGTCTTTTAGAATATATGAGAGATTAAATTCAAGCAAGTATTATATGTCTTTTCTATTTATTTGTTCCTGTGGATTCAACTTATCATCTGATGTCATCTGCTTATAGCTTTGCTCCCATCTGCTTCATTTGTATGCTATTATCAAATATGTTACATTTGAATATGTTATAGGTCATCAATGCAATTATGTACATATTTTTGTATGTATTTGCTTTTTAAATAAGTAAAGAGAAGAAGGAAGAAACATAAATTACACTGTCTTTTATAATTATCTCCATAATTACTTTTACTGGAGCTCTTTGTTTTTTGTGTGTGCACATTTGAATTACTGTCTAGGGCACCTGCTTTCAACTTAAAGAGGTTCTATGGGGCCAGCCCCATGCCCAAGTGGTTAAGTTCACATGCTCCACTTCAGTGGCCCAGGGTTCACTGGTTCAGATCCTGGGTGCAGATCTACACACCACTTATCAGGCCATGCTGTGGCAGCACCCCACATAGAAGAACTAAAATGACTTACAACTAGGATATTCAACTATGTGCTGGGGCTTTGGGGGGAAGAAAATAAAGAGGTTCCTTTAGTATTTCTTGTAAGGCAGGTTTGCTAGCAATGAATTCTCTTATTTTTTGTTTATCTAGAAATGTCTTTTTTACCTTCATTTTTAAGAGAGAGTTTTACTGAACACGAGATTGTTTGACAGTTTTTTCTTTCAGCATTTTAAATATATCATCTCATTGTCTTCTGGCCTCCACTGTTTTTGATGATAAATAAGCTGTTAATGTTATTGGGATTCCCTTAAATGTGATGAGCTATTTCCCTCCTGCTGTTTTCAAGGTTTTCTCTTTGCTTCTCAACATTCTGGTTTTTTTAAAGATTTTATTTTTCCTTTTTCTCCCCAAAGCCCCCCAGTACATAGTTGCATATTTTCAGTTGTGGGTCCTTCTAGTTGTGGTATGTGGGATGCCACCTCAGCATGGCTTGATGAGCAGTGCCATGTCTGTGCCCAGGATCTGAATTGGAGAAACCCTGGGCCGCCGAAGTTGAGTACCCGAACTTAACCACTCAGCCACGGGCTGGCCCTGCTTCTCAACATTTTAAATATGATATGGTTAGGGGTGGATCTCTTTGGGTTTATCCTAGTTGGAGCTTGTTGAACTCCTTGCATGTGTACATTAATGTTTTTCATCAAATTTAGGAAGTTTTCAGCCATTATTTCTCCAAATACTTTTTCTGCTCATTTCTCTCTCTCCTCCAATTTTGGTAATCTATTACACATATGTTGATATGCTTAATAGTTTCTCACATTTCTGGTGTACTTAATGGTTTCCCATATTTCTCTGAGGTTCTATTCATTTTTCTTCATTCTTTTTACTCTCTATTCTTCAGATGGCACAATCTCCATTGATCTGTTTTCAAGTTCACCAATTCTTGCTGATAACAGCTCAAATCCATTGAGACTCTCTAATAAGTTTTTAAATTTACTAATTTTACTTCTCAACTTCAGAATTTCCATTTGGTTTTTTTTTAATAATTGCTACCTTTTTATTGATATTCTCTATTTAATAAGACATTGTCATCATGCTTTCCTTTACTTCTGTAAGCATGCTCTACTTTATTTCTTTGAAAGTATTGATAATAGCTGTTTTGGAGTCTGCTAAATTTTAGGTCTGGGCCTTCTCAAAGGCATTTTATTTTTCCTGATTTTTTTTCTCCCTGTGTACAGAGAGGTCTCATATTTTACTGTTTGGCAGTTCTTAATTTTTTTTTGTTGAAAACTGGATATTTTAGATAACATATTATAGCAACTCTGGATACTGATCCACCCTACTGGGACTTGTTGTTGTTAATTTGGTTAGTGACTTGGCTATATTATTTCAGTGAAATCTATTTCACCTATAGTGTGCAGCCTCTGCTGTCATGACTCAGAGCACAGCCTTGGGCATACACACAGCTACCATGGGATGACAATGGTTTTAGCAGATCTCTCTTTAACTACATCTATCTCTGATGTTTCTGGTAAGCTTTTAGCTCGTCTTCCTCTATTGGTATCACATCCAGCTTTTAGGCTCCTCTAATTGTCAATTAATTGCTCTACTATTTCAACAATAAATTAGGGAATAAATTGCTCTACTGTCTGATTCAATTAGATTCAAGCTTCTTTATAGAGGTAGACTTTGAGGCCAGTCTTTTGCTCCAAAACCAGGAGGTATTTTCTTAGGTTTATCTTTCCCTGTTTCTCTCTGTTAAACATATAGCTGATCTGTGATTTAGCTTATTGTTCTCATGACTACTAGCCTCCTCTTAATTGTCCACCACCAAAATCTCCATTGATTCTGACAGTGCCTTTAGGCTTGAACTTCCCTGCACTCTCTCCAAATAGTCATTTTCCTTAGAAAGAGCTATGGAACTCTCTGTTTTTGCAGTCTGCCTGTCCCCCTATACAAAAACTTTAAGCCACTTTTTCAGACTTGAGGGTGGGGACAGTGGCTCCCTACCAACAGAATAACACTTTTGCTTTATAAGCTGGTATTGGGGGCCAGGAGTGGTGGTAGTCCCTGGCCTTCACAGTTTGCTTCTTCTGGCAGGAAGCCTCTACCCTACAAGTATGCTGGAATGAGGGTAAATGAGACCCAGTATTCTTGACCTGCAACACCAGGGGTAGACCCTCTGCCCTATGAATGAGGGCTGGGTGGAAGAAGGGAGTCCCAGACTGCTCAGCTGCTCTTGTTTGGAATAAAGCTTCTGCAACAACAAGCAGAGGGAGACAAGAAATTCTGGCAGCCTACCTTTCCTGGGAAGATACTAGATTGGGATCTAAGAACAGGGAGCCCTGTGTTCCTTGGATACACCTGCCCAAAATAGAACTTCCGTTATGCCAAGCTGGAGGAGGGGTGGGAAGCAGTGGGTCATGGCTCAAATGCCACCGACTTGTACTTTTCTTAGAGAGATTTAGTAGATTTTCTTGAATGAATGTTTCTCCATTTGCTGTATGCCCTTTACAAATTTTCAGAGATTTAAAATGATTTTTTAAAAAATATTTTTCACCAATGATGGTTTTTTCACTGGGGAAAGTGTCCATGAAGCCTCTCTCGCCACCATTCCAATAGTGTCTCCCTGCCCAAAGGTTTCTTAATAAGGATACTGTTCTGCACTCATATTTATGTTCATATTATCACCACAAAAGCTAATTATTTCATCTTTAATGATGAACTTTTAAACCAAATTTACTATAATATTCATAATAATGTTAGATGTTTCATATTTTATAGAATACAATTCTAAAACTTTACATTGATTCTTTGAATTAGATGAAAAATCAAACCATTATTATAAGTAATTGAGTTTCTCTGAAGTGTCTGATGATATTTTTGAGCACTCTATTAAAATCAGCAGGAGCTCTGCATGCTGTCCAAAGGAAAGTGTCTTTGGTTCAAGAAAGAAGAGGGAAAGAAAGATGGGCTATCTCTGTCTTTCAAATTTAACTCTCTCTGTAGACTGACTTCACAGCTTCAGACTTTTGTCAACCTTATTTGCTCCCCCACTGCTCTTTTCTTTTAGAGGAATATCCTTTTTCTAGTCTATAGAGACCTTTCATTCTTGTTTCCTAGAACAAGTATGTTAATTTATTTTAAAAATATTTTACTCTAATGTTTGAGTTTGGAGTAGATAGGATGGGGTACATTTCAGCATGTGCTCAATTCATCATTATTGACCAGAAGTTCATACAAATAATTTCTTCACATAAAGTGTTCTATATTATCAACAATATAATATATACAGCATATATGACATATAATGTATATCACAGAATATGTGTAAATATCATTTCCATATACATATGTAGAGAGAGAAAAATCCTACCTAATGGAGTCATAGGTTTTAATGTCCATGAAAACTGCTCTTGAAGGTACCATGTTGGAGAACAACCTACTGTGTCTCAGGAAATCCAACATGGCCAATCAGTTTCTCTGGTTGATACCAGAGCTGGTAGCTGGCTCAGGGTTAGGGGCTATGCTGAATGAAAAATAAATCATATCTTTTATCTCTAGACTCACACACAATGCATCATGATACTTGAATTCTAAGAGACACGTAGGAACTGAGACTGTCTGAAAGTTGAGCATGTTCATATTCATATTTATATCATGTTCATTCTCAGGCATAATGTAATTAAGTGGAATGTCAAACATAGCCTGCATTATTTAAAATATTATTTCTCATTCTTGTTTTTCACCTTTACTGTTGCTTTAAAAATTTATTTAGGTTAAGTGCAAGTACTATGCAACTCACCAACCATATCTTTTAATATATTAACGATCTCTGATGCATTTCAAAGGAACTATTTGAGTATTTACTATGGAATGGCAATGGGCCATGGTTTCAACCATTAGGGCAGATAGCATGAATTGTGGTAATTGAGCAGCTTAAGAATTTAGGCACTACCCCCAAATTCTGACTTGTGTTCAGGAAAATGCTTTTTCTCATAGCAGTGCCTAAACCATTATTAATCAACCAAACTCAAAGGCAAGCAAGACAACATCAATAAAAAAGTCACAGCAAATTCCAAACAACAAGTGCACTGGAGTAAAAGTCAGGAATTCTTAGTTCTAGTACTAGGTACATTGCAACTAGGAGTACAACCCAAGATAAATCATATGACTGTCTTGACTTCACTTGTAAAATGAAAGTTATGGATATCTAACCCCCAAGGACACTTCAGATATAAATATTTCATAAAACATCCACTAATTAACTTTTCCAATATATAATACACTTATCCATCTGTCCACTCATCCATTTAATAGGCACTTAGTGATGGTTTATTATGCATTAGGCTCTGTCTGGATACTAATAATTCAGAAATTAAGAAATATACATGGTCTGTTTTTAGGAGTTCATGATCAAGCAAAAGAGTCAGGCAATTATAATAGGGTGTGTCACTGTGATTATAAATGCCCAGGATGTGGAGGTAAATAAATCAGGGAGGGCACACCTAACTTAGGCTGTGGCAGTGAAGGCTTCTTTTCCAGAGGACTGTGTTGATTCTGAGAGATGCTTTGAAGTGTGTGAGGTAAAAAAGGTGTGAAAAGCTGTTCTAAACAGAGGAACCTAACTATACAAAACAAACAAACATGAACTTCCAATAAACTTCATAGGTTTAAGGAAACTGAAAAGAGTTTGAGATGGTTAGAGTCTAGGATGCATGTTGAGGACAATGGCTGGAGATGAAGATGGAGTCTAAACGGAGCCATCAAATGACAGACAAAAACATTTTGCTTCCCACTACGCACTTAGGAGAAGAGAAAGGCTGATTCACTTTCACTTTCAATCGATCACATTCCAGTTCAGGTGTATCCTGAATTTACAAGACACTTGGTTTCTCCATTGAAAACATCATAAACAGCTAGTTTTGTATTACATTCAATTCTTGGAAAAATTATGGCTGAGTATACCCAGTGATCTGGAGGGATGTGCTGACAGAAGTCCCTGTGGGGACGCCTGAGGAGCAATTCAACCAGGTCTTCACATTAGGATCATCTGGAGAGCTTTGAATGCTTTCAATGACCAGGCTGCATCCCAGATCAACTAAATCAGAATTTCTGTGGGTAGGACCAAGGCCTCAGCACTTTTCAAGTTTCTCAGTTGATTCAAATGTGTAGCCAAGGTTAAGATTCTGCTCTAAAGAAAAAGGGAGTCAGGTGTGTGTGATGGGCTTACACAAGCATAGTATTTATTGTTAGAGGAGAGATGGGTCTAAGCGATCTTAGTGTTCATAACTCACATTGGGTTCTATTCCAGGCTCCCATGGAGTCCATTCAGGGTTGTAGGAGGAAGAAGCCATAAATAAAAAATGGCAAGGGCTCGTTCCTTAAAGATTCTGTCATGTGTTTTGTGACCCTCTAAGAGAGAATACCGTGAGAGACAGGCATTCTTTCCCACTTTGCAACAGAACTCCATGCAATTCTACCTTGAGGGCTCCAGCACATCTAGGATGGAGTGTGCAGTTGCGAAACTGTGTTTGGCCACAGTGGCAGCTGTTCTTCACAGGAAAAATGGAACCTCATCTCTGTATGAATTTGTGTTGTGAGGAGAGGGTGCTGAGGGGGTTGAAGCAGAAGAGAACACCACGTGAAAACTGGCTGGATTCGTTCGGGAGTATAAAAATCCATGAGAGACTCAAAAAGAGAGACTCAAAAATAATGGCAAAGGCGTGAGACATAATTAAAAAGAATTACATACAGAATCCCAAAAGTTTTAACACTATAGGGAAAATATCCAGATAGGAAATATTCTCATCATTTCAACAGATATTTGCTAAATATCTACTATGTGGCAGATACTATAATAGATGATGGGGATAAGGCAATGAACAAGATACACAAAAATCTCTTCCCTAACGGAGCCCCCATTTTCATAGGGAAGACAGCTAATAAGAAAATAAACAAATAGATACAAAACACAATGTCTGGTCATGATAATGCCAGAAAGAAAAATTAAAAGGCTGCTATTTTTACATAGGCCTCTCTAAACAGATGCCATTTGAATAGAGAGATGAAGGAAGAGTGTTATTACGCAAGTTAGTGGTTCTTAAACATTTTGGTTTCAGGACTACTTCACATTTTTAAAAATTATTGAAGACCCAAAAGAGCTTTGTTTATGTGGCTTATATCCATTGATTTTACCATAAATTGTTTAAATATTTATTTAATTCTTTGGCAAAAAATAATAAATTTATCATATGTTAAATAACACACTTTAAATAAAGTAACTATAAATCCCCCAAAACAAAACTAGTAAGAAGAGAGGCATGATTTTAAAATTTTGATAACTTTTTAATGTCCAGCTTAATAGAAGATAGCTGTATTCTCAAATCTGGTTCTGTATCCAGTGTCACACACATATGTAGTCGGAAAAAGGAGAAGTGTTTTAATAGCCTTTTAAGATAATTGCAGTTGTCTTTCCTGGAATCTATACCAAAATTCCACAAGTAATAGTTTCTTTTATTTTTTTTTAAATTTTATTGAGGTCATAATAGTTTATAACATTGTGAAATTTCAGTTGTACATTATTGTTTGTCAATCACCATATAAATGTGCCCCTTTACCCCTTATGCCAACCCCACAACCCCCTTTCCCACTAGCGACCACTAATCTGTCCTTTTTGTCCATATGTTAGTTTATCTTCCACATATGAGTGAAATCATATGGTGTTTGTCTTTCTCTGTCTGCCTTATTTCACTCAGCATAATACCCTCAAGGTCTATCCATGTTGTTGTGAATGGAACAACTTTGTCTTTTTTATGGCTAAGTAGTATTCCATTGCATATACATACCACATCTTCTTTATCCATTCATCAATTGTTGAGCATTGGGTTGCTTCCACATCTTGGCTATTGTAAATAATGCTGCAGTGAACATAGGGGTGCCTAAGTCTTGTTGATTTCAAGTTCTTTGGAAAAATACCCAGTACTGGGATAGTTGGGTCATATGGTATTTCTATTTTTTTTTTTTGAGAAATCTCCATACTGTTTTCCATAGTGGCTGCTGCAGTTTGCATTCCCACCAGCAGTGTATGAGGATCCTCTTTTGTCCACAACCTCTCCAACATTTGTTATTTTTTGTCTTGGTGATTATAGACATTTTAACAAATGTAAGGTGGTGTCTTAGTGTAGTTTTGATTTGCATTTCCCTGATGATTAGTGATGTTGAACATCTTTTCATGTGCCTATTGGTCATCTATATATCTTCTTTGGAGAAATGTCTGTTCATATCCTCTGCCCATTTTTTGATTGGGTTGATTGCTTTTTTGTTGTTGAGTTGTATAAGTTCTTTATACATTTTGGAGATTAACCCCTTCTCAGATATATGATTTGCAAATATTTTCTCCAAGTTGGTGAGTCGTCTTTTCATTTTGTTTGAGGTTTCCTTTGCCCTGCAGAAGCTCTTTAGTCTGATGAAGTATCATTTGTTTATTTTTTCTTTTGTTTCCCTTGCCCGAGTAGACACGGTATTTGCAAAGATCCTTCTAAGACTGATGTCAAAGAGTGTACTGCCTATATTTTCTTCTAAGAGTTTTGTGTTTTCACATCTTACCTTCAAGTCTTTAATCCATGTTGAGTTAATTTTTGTGTATGGCAAAAGATAATGGTCTTTCACTCTTTTGCACTTGGCTATCCAGTTTTCCCAACACCATTTATTGAAGAGACTTTCCTTTCTCCATTGTATGTTCTTAGCTCCTTTGTCAGAGATTAGCTGCCTGTAGATATGTGGTTTCATTTCTGGGCCTTCGATTCTGTTCCACTGACCTGTGTGTCTGTTTTTGTACCAGTCTCATGCTGTTTTGATTACTATAGCTTTGTAATACAGGTTGAAGTCAGGGATTGTGATGCCTCCAGCTTTGTTCTTTTTTCTGAGGATTGCCTTAGATTTTGGGGGGTCTTTTGTTGCCCCATATGAATTTTAGGATTCTTTGTTGTATTTCTGTGAGGAATGTCACTGCCATTCTGTTGGAATTGCACTGAATCTGTAGGTTGCTTTGGCTAGTACGGACATTTCAACTATGTTCATTCTTCCAATCCATGTGCATGGAATATCTTACCATTTCCTTAAGTCATCATCAATTTCTTTCAATGATGTATTACAGTTTTGCTGTACATGTTTTCATTCCCTTGGTTAAATTTACTCCTAGATATTTATTCCTTTTGTTTCAAAAGGATAAATGGGATTTATTCTTGAGTTCTCTTTCTGTTAGTTCATTATTAAAGTATAGAAATGCAACTGTTTTTTAGAGATGATTTTGTACCCCGCAACTTTGCTGTAGCTGTTGATTATTTCTAATAGTTTTCTGATGGATTCTCTAGGGTTTTTTCTATATAAAACAACATTATCTGCAAACAGCAAGAGTTTCACTTCTTCACTGCCTATTTGGATTCCTTTTATCTCTTTGTCCTGCCTAATTGCTCTGGCCAAAACCTCCAGTACTATGTTGAATAACAGTGGCGAGAGTGGGCACCCTGTCTTGTTCCTGTTCTCAGAGAGATGGCTTTCAGTTTTTCCCTATTGAGTATGATGTTGGCTGTGAGTTTGTCATATACGGCCTTTACTATGTTGAGGTATTTTCCTTCTATATTCATTTCATTGAGAGTTTTTTTTTTTTTATCATAAATGGATGTTGGATCTTGTCAAATGCTTTCTCTGCATCTATTGAGATGATCATGTAATTTTTATTCCTCATTTTGTTAATGTGGTGTATCACATTGATTGATTTGTGGATGATGAGTCATCCTTGCATCCCTAGTATAAATCCCACTTGATCATGGTGTATGATCCTTTTAATGTATTGCTGTATTTGGTTTGCCAATATTTTGTTGAGGACTTTTACATCTATGTTCATCAGCGACACAGGCCTGTAATTCTCCTTCTTTGTGTTGTCTTGTCTGGCTTTGGGATCAGGGTGATATTGGTCTCATAGAATGTGTTAGGAATTGTTCCATCTTCTTCAATTTTTTGGAATAGTTTGAGAAGGATAGGTATTAAATCTTCTTTGAATGTTTGGTAGAATTCTCCAGGGAAACCATCTGGTCCTGGACTTTTATTTTGGGGGAGGTTTTTGATTACCATTTCAATCTCTTTACTTGTGATTGGTCTATTCAGATTCTCTATTTCTTCTTGATCCAGTTTTGGGAGGTTGTATGAGTCTAAGAATTTATCCACTTCTTCTATAGTGTCTAAGTTGTTGGCATATAGTTTTTCATAGTATTTTCTTATAATCCTTTGTATTTCTGTGGTATCTGTTGTAATTTCTCCTCTTTCATTTCTAATTTTGTTTATTTGATCCTTCTCTTTTTTCCTTAGTGAGTCTGGCTAAGAGTTTGTCAATTTTGTTTATCTTCCAAAAAAAACAGCTGTTAGTTTCATTGATCCTTTCTACTGTCTTTTTTTGGTTTCGATTTCATTTATTTCTGCTCTAATTTTTATTATTTCTCTCCTTTTGCTTACTTTGAGCTTTGTTCGTTCTTCTTTTTCTAGTTCTGTTAGGTGTAGTTTAAGATTGCTTATTTGAAATCTTGCTAGTTTGTTAAGGTAGGACTGTATTGCAATGAATTTCCCTCTCAGGACCACTTTCGAGCATCCCATATGGTGTAGTATGGTGTATTTTCATTTTCATTTGTCTCCAGATATTTTTTTATTTCCCCTTTAATTTCTTCAGTGACCCATGAACCAATGGATCAGTAGCACACTGCATAATCTCCACATATTTGTCCCTTTTGCAGCTTTTTTCTTATAGTTGATTTCTAGTTTCATAGTATTATTGTTGGAAAAGATGCTTGAGATGATTTCAGTCTTCTTAAATTTATTGAGGCTGGCCTCATTTCCCAACATATCGTTTATTTTTGAGACTGTGTTATGAGCATTTGAGAAGAATGTGTATGCTGCTGTTTTTGGATGGAGTGTTCTATATCCATTTGGTCTAGTTTTTCATTTAATTCCACTATTTCCCTGTTGACATTCTGTCTGATGATCTACCCATTGATGTAAGTGGGGTGTTGAGGCCCCCTATTATTATTGTGTTTCTGTTTATTTCTCCTCTTATGTCTGTTAATAGCTGCTTTATATACTTTGGTGCTCCTGTGTTAGGTGTGTATATTTATAAAGGTTATGTCCTCTTGGTAGAGTGTCCCTTTATCATTATATACTGCCCTTCTTTTTCTCTCATTGTCTTTTTTATCTTGAAGTCTACCTTGTCTGATATAAGAATGGTAACACCTGCTTTCTTTTGTTTGCCATTAGCTTGGAATATCATCTTCCATGCCTTCACTCTGAACCTGTGTTTGTCTTCAGATTTGAGATGTATTTCCTGGAGGCAGTATATTGTTGGGACTTGTTTTTTAATCCATCCAGCCACTTGTGTCTTTTGATTGGAGAATTCAATCCATTTACATTTAGAGTGATTATTGATGTATGAGGGTTTAATACTGCCATTTTATTGATTGTTTTCTGATTGTTCTGTATTTCCCTTGTTTCTCATCCCATGTATTTCTGACTGCCAATTCATTTTGGTGGTTCTCTATGATGGTTTTCTCTTTATTCATCATTTGGATCTCTGTTCTGATTTTTTGTTTAGTGGTTACCATGAGGTTTCTATAAAAGATCTCATAGACGAGATAGTCCATTTTCTGATACCCTCTTATTTCCTTAGTCTAAGTAGGTTCCTTCTTTTTCCTTTTCCCCATCTAAGTTATTGTTGTCACAACTTATTCCATTTTGTGTTGTGAGTTTGTGGTTAAAATAAAGTGATTATGGTTATTTTTGATGTTTTCTTTCACTTTATCTTCAATGTTATAATTGTTTGCTAACTTGTTCTGATAGCTAGCTGCAATTATATGGGGGTTTTTTGGTCTATTTATCTCCTTGCTCAAGCTTTTGTAAATCCTTTCTTTGTTTTTCCAGGTATGAGGGCCTTCTTGATCATTTCTTGTAGCAGGGTCTTATGTTGATGAACTCCCTCAGCTGCTGTTTATCTTGGAATATTTTTCTTCATCCATTACATATGAAGGATATTTTTTGCTGGATAGAGTAGTCTTGGCTGAAAGTTTTCATCTTTCAGAATTTTGAATATTTCATTCCACTCTCTCCTAGCCTGTAAGGTTTCTGCTGAGAAATCTGCTGAAAACCTGACAGGGTTTCCTTTGTAGGTTATTTTCTTCTGCCTTGCTGCCTTAATATTTTTCTTTGTCATTGACTTTTGCCAGTTTTACTAATATATGCCTTGGATAAAGTCTTTTTACATTCAAATAATTAGGAATTCTATTAGCTTCCTTTAGTTGTAATTCCAGCCCCTTCTCCAGGTTTGGGAAGTTCTTGGCTATTATTTCTTTAAACAAGCTTTCTGTTCCTTTCTCCCTCACTTCTTCCTCTGGAATACCTATAATCTTTATGTTACATTTCCTAATTGAGTCAGATATTTCTCAGAGAATTTCTTCATTTCTTTTTAGTCCTAATTCTCTATCATCCTCCATCTGAAGCATTTCTATATTTCTATCCTCTGAATTGCTAATTCTGTTCTCCATAATATCAGCTCTGTTACTTAAGGACTCCAGATTTTTCTTTATCTCATTCACTGTGTTTTTCATCTCCAACATTTCTGATTGGTTTTTCTTTACAGTTTCAGTATCTTTTGTGACGAAATCTCTCTGTTCATTAATTTTATTCCTGATTTAATTGAACTGTCTTTCTGAGTTTTCTTATAACTCATTGAGCTTTTTTATGATAGCTATTTTGAATTCTCTGTCATTTAGATTGCAAATTTCTGTGACTTCAGGATTGATTTCTGGGTACTTGTCATTTTCCTTCTGGTCTGGAGGGTTGATATACTTCTTCATACTATTTGATGTAGTAGGTTTGTGCTATCGTACAGTGGTAGTATCTGGTTGCAGATTCCACCTGCCACCATGGCAGGGGGTGGGCAGGAGCTGTGCATTCTGAGCCACTGCGATCCCAGCAGCCATGCCTGTCCTTTGGAAGCTGTGCTGACAGGGTCTGTCTGTGTTTGCCTGCTGGCTGCTGCTGCTTTACACATGTAGGTGTGCAGGTGCTCTGGCAGGGGTCCCTTGCTCTGACTGACCAGCTGAGCTGGTGTACCATGTTGGGGGAGGGGTGCTTTCTTTTGCATTTGAGATCCCAGAGATGCTCCCACTCTGAACTTGCTATCTGCCATCTTGGGCTGGTCAGCTTGGTGAAGACATCCCCACAATTGCTTAGCCTCCTTGGCATTGAGCATTCCCATGGGCTGGAATGCAACTCTGAGAGCCAAGGCGTTCCCGTGGAGGGCTTCCCTTTCCACCCTCTCCTCTCAGAGCCACATGCATTCCCATGCCCTAGATTGCTGCCATTCAGGGAGGAAGAGGAGATCCCCTTACCTCTTTCCACTACCTCCTGGGGGGGTTCAGCACCTCCACCTTCAGACGAATGACTGCATGGATCTCTCAGACGTCTACTGTATTGTGTGAATGTCCTCTGTTGGTTTATCAGTGTCTTTTCTTTGTACCTTAGGGAGGATAGTCTAAGCGAAGAACTCATTCTGCCATGATGCTGATGTCACTCCCTCAAGTAATAGTTTCTTAACGGTTTTTGCCTTGTGGAATTTGAAGCCATTTCAATGAGCTTCCTATACTTTGTAATATTAAAATCCAATATTGATCTATCTTATACTTTTAATGGATTTAGTGTCATCATGCATTGCTTATTTGGAAAATATCACTTAATTGAGTTATGCAGATCTTCCAAATGTTGTCACATATTGTTATATGATACAAAACATCTTACTTGTTAATATCATCATTGATCTCATGAGAAATGTTAAGTACTGAAAAGCTTTTAAACTCACACTGGGAGCACTGCTTTTGCAAAATTCTAAGTTTGCTTGAAATCAAACTATAGTCTAGCCCAGAGGGCTAGTTCAAATCCACCACAACTCTCCTGGATGCCTTCTGTACCCACTACCAGTCTTTGCTTTGATATCTTCCTTCCCACTGACAAAGGCAGACCATGGGGCACTCTGACCCATTTCCTTCAAGCCAATAAAAGGATCTATCTCTACACCAAGAAAAGACCTCCCCATCCCATCCATCTTTCTGGTCTAAGGATCATACCACTCCCTGAAGATTGGAAAGACTGTGGTGATGAATACAATGAATGATCTCACTCTTCACTTGAGACGCACCCCCCCAAACAGGGAGTGGCACAACTTTAAACATATAATAATAACATAACAACAGTTGGAACAAACAGTAGCAAGAGGATTGCTCTGTCACACCTATCAACAAGCTGAATGGTGTTATTTCTAATTTTGGGCCTCCATAAAGCACAAAAACAATATTATTAAACAACGTTTGGGGCCAAACCTCACAGAGTCCACTGCCATAGATGAGGTCAGTGTGCATGCCAAAGTCAGGAAAGAATGGGCACTCTGAGAGAATGTGAGAAAACCAATCTGTCCTCATAGGGATTTAATACGTGGCCCTGTTACCTTGCCGACAAGCTTTGTTTTGGGAGAATTACTGTTGCTTATAAAACATACTTTGCGATGCAAGGACCAAACTAAAAACAAGGGCGACACATTCATATTCATTTGGAAACACCAAAAATATGCAGAGCATGGAACTCTGAAGAGGCCTGAGATGAATGCAGGCAAATCAAGGAAATAAATTTTTGAGGTAAACAAACGCTTGTTAAAACAAACAAATAAGAGAAAATAATAAAACTAAATACCAAAAAAGGCCAATGCTTGTTTTGAAAAAAATCAACAAAATCCACAAAAGTGGATTTGAGAAAGCTTCAAGACTTCATGGTAGAATTCTCATCCGACCATAGCAACCCGTTCCCATGCAGCCTAAGAGGAGCATAATGAGACAGGCTGACACAGGGAGTGCAAGGATAACCAACAGAGCCCCTGTCCTCAGAGAATTCAAACGTATGGTATGAAAGGTGACTGGTAAAACTGAAATGCACTATAATAAAAATACACCAGATGTGCACAAGGTGCCTAGTTAAAACTGGTAAAAGGAAAGAAAACTGCAAAGGTCTTTCTTGCTTATTATTAACAAATTCTTGAAAAGTGTATGCCAGCTGAATAGCCACTTCCTCCAGGAGGCCTTCTGTGGCCACAGCAATCCTGACACTAGACTAAGCTCCCCTCTGCTTATACACCCATAGCCCTTGAACTTTCCTCTCAGCAGTTTTCAAACTTCACCTTTACATTTGCTTGTCATTATTTGACTAATGTCTGTTTAGAATAGACTTCAAGCTCCACAAGGGCAGAAACTAAGTGAGATTTGTTGTACGCCCAGCACTTAACACAGTGCCTGACACTACCAGGTGCTTAACAAATGTGTTGAGTACACAAAGGGAGGGAGGGAGAGTGTAGCTTTAGACCAGCTAGGTATGCCAGTCCTTGGGAAGCAGCACATTAATCTAATTAGGAGAAAGAGAAGAGAAAAGAGTCCCATGGGAAAATAGGAAAGTCCCCAAGCCTCTTGTCCCTTACACTTTAACTTGGTGAAAAGGAGTTAATGTGAGGAAGCAATTGAACACAGTTCAGTGAGCACCTATTAGACATCTGGAGATAACAGACAAATCCTCAGAATTCTGACCAATAAACTCAAAGTATTCTTTGTGAGATGTTTCTTTTTTTCTTGGTGGTGAGGAGGGAAGAGTTTCCAAGAGGAGAGAGAACATTATTTGAGAAGTTTCTTCCATTTGTGCTTATAATTTAATTGGCTTAGCTGGCACTGCAGGGCTGTGGAGAAGGAACAAGAAAGTGAAACAGCTGTAAGAGTCTCTGCAGGTCTTGGAAAGGTCTTAGTTGGCAGTGGGAGCAAGGACGGCAAGAGGGGAAAGAGAAGTGAGCAGAAATTCCAGGAGTTCCCAACCACAAATTTCAGGGGGAAATGTAGATGTACACCTGTGATTCTGCTCCATGTGACACGACAGGACAAAGTATGGTATGAGTAATTCTTCATGGGGGAAAATGGAATGATATTGACAGCTCTGCATTAGGAACCAGTAGTTACCCAGGAGGGTAGTCAGGTTTGCCATTTGGTCTGCACAAGTACACAGTCTTCTCATGGGAAGGAACTTGAGCTTTGGCAACAAACAGATCTCCACCTTGACAATTATGAATTGTGTGATCTTACACTAATGGTAAGATTATATTCCACAGTTATAAAAATAAACACAATAATATTTCCCACTCCTTGCCCTAGGTTTGCTATAAAAATAAAATTAGATGAAAGCACAGAGCATGACAATTGATGAATGACAATTGCCTTTGGCTTCTTAGTCTTCTAATTGAAATCTCAAACACAATCTGAATATTGTATTGTATACAGCTTTACTGATATTAAGTTACTGTAAATGATCTTTCTATATTACTAAAATGTCTGTCTTTTTCTATAAGTTTCTTCAAAATTTTTCTTCCAAAGAAGTCAGGGTAGAATTAAATTTCCATAAATAAATGTCATTGTTAATCTCCTTTTGGCAATTTTAGCAATTCAATTCATTTTATGAATATCCTTAGTTATTTCTTTAGGGTAAAAAACAAGTATGGCTAGGGGCTGGCCGGGTGGTGCAGCGGTTAAGTTCGCACGTTCCGCTTCTCAGTGGCCCAGGGTTTGCTGGTGCGGATCCCGGGTGCAGGCATGGCACGGCTTGGCAGAAGCCATGCTGTGGTAGGCGTCCCACATATAAAGCAGAGGAAGATGGGCATGGATGTTAGCTCAGGGCCAGTCTTCCTCAGCAAAAAAAGAAGATTGGCAGTAGTTAGCTCAGGGCTAATCTTCCTCAAAAGAAAAACAAGTACGGCTAAAGGACCACATAGAAATGCACTAAAATTGCCCCGATTTTACCTGTTTTAAGCCACCACTGTCATGTGACTATGATCTCCAGATGATTCTAGGAAACAAAAGTGATAAATTGCGAGTTGTTATTTTTGTCTCTTTGGTGGGGAAGGAAGGGGGAGACTTTCCTTGACCTAAATAATCTAGGATGAGTGGTGTACCAACTAGTTTCCACCCAGAGTCACAGGCCAGAATCTCTAACAAGGCACATTTGATGGTGAGAAACCATTTAATGAATATGCAAGAACAAAAAGAGGTAAAAAAAAAAGATTTTGATTGATTTATAAATTAATTCCTTGGTCATAAAAGTCATATAAAAAAGCTACCAGGAGCTTAATTTTTCCAGTTGAAGCACATATTTTGCTAGAAACAAATATGAGTCTATGACAAAACGGAATGGAGATGAAAGCATAATTTTTGCCCCTTTCAGCAGCTTATTGATTCCTAAAGAATGTCAGCATCACTCTGTGAGCATGCTCTTCATCATTGCCACACACTATGAAAGGGACACATATGGCAGGCTGTGTTTTGTAAAAGCAGAACTGGAAGTAAAGATGTAGTAATACTCTACTCAGCTTAGGAAAATGCCAACTTTTTTGCTATTTGAATATCGGAATGTGAAATGTTATTTATTGGCAGAGAGTTACAGAATTGTAGTCACAACTCTGAAAGCTTTGCAAATTTAAATGCATGCTAATTTTTTGTCTTCCATAACTATGCCCCTTTGGTTCTATTAAGAAGTGTTACTAATAAAATACGAAGTGTGACCAACATAACTATAAATTCTTGAGAAAGAGTTATGCATGCCTGATGCCTGCTTCTTCAATTATTATAACATTGTCACTTAAGATAAAGCAAATAAACAAGGAAAATACAAGCACATGGCACTTTCCAAAATCATGGCAGCAAAACCCAAAAGCAGAATGATGAATCAAGATCAGGGGCTTTCTAGTCCTGGTTCAACCACTTCATTACATGACCAGGGACAAATCAATTCACTTTAAGCCTCAATATCTATAATATAAGGATAATAACCTTACTGACCTCATAAGGGTGTTATGAGGTTTAAATAAGATGATGTTTCAGAAATGCTCAATAAATATGAGTCATTATTATAACAAACATTATGAACACTGATATTTAAATAAATAAAATGATGAAAAGCCTATACTGAAACTCTCTATTCAAAGATTATTTTAAAATCTGTTTGATAACAACTATCACATTTTCAAAAATAATATCCCATGATACTCATAAATATGAGAATATGTTATTTAATCATATAGGAAAAAATTTTAATGTTCTTATATATTTTTGGTATATAAGCTATTTTGATATATAAGTTATTTTGATATATAAGCTAGTCCTTATATATCAAGGATTAGCTAGTGCAGGAGATGAATCAGATAAATTTGAAACTATATGGGTTTTTCTAAGGTTTAAAATATTTATATAGGGGCAAAAAAATGGATGTGGCCCTATTTAATATAAAGCCTGCTTCAGTTAAAATCTGGATTTGTCCTCAGTTGACCTCAGCATTACAAGGTATTAATGACATCTGGATAGCTCTAGGGGCTTGAGGCAAGAGGAAAGAGCTTCAGCAGCAAGGGATGTTCAAGACAGAATGGCAAAGGTAGGAGTCAGGAATGCAAATGAGAGCAGGTACACGTTTTCCGTTCCTACCTATTTCCTTCATATGCTTGCTCCACTCCTTCTTGGTGCTAATTGAAAACTAGATGACTTCTTTCCTCTATATATTTGGAAGTGAATTTAAAAGCCAAACTTGAGCATCCCCAGGTCTTTCAGTTTTCCATCTCTCTCTTTTTTTTGGTAATCTTTACTGAGATATAGCCAGCCCTGGTGGCCTAGTGGTTAAGATTTGGTGCTCTAACCATGTGGCAGGGGTTCATTTCTCAGTCAGGGAACCACACCACCCCTCTGTGGTGGTTGCGTGTTGCTGTAATACGGAGAGCTAAGCCACTGGTATTTCAAATATTTCAGAGGCTCACTCATGGTGGACAGGTTTCAGTGTTCTAGACTGAGAGAGACTACGAAGAATGACTTGGCCACCCACTTCCGAAAAAAATTGGCCATGAAAACCCTATGAATAGCAGCAGAGCATTGTCTGATATAACATCAGAAGGCAAGAGAATGGTACAGAACGACCAGGCAGGGTTCCACTCTGCTGTACACAGGGTCGCTAGGAGTCGGAATTGACTCCATAGCACTAATAACAACAAATTGAGATATAATTTACATCTCATGCAATTCATTCATTTAATTCACATCTCTTTTCATTTCTTTTCTTCCAAGAAAAGCCATTTAATTAACATGTTTGGTACTTTGTAGGACAGGAGCTATTTCAGTTTAGTACACCACTCCCATGCTCCTCTATATGAAAAGGTTAACAGTCCCAGAAGACAACATGGACAGCAGGCAGAAACTTGCCATGGATTGGGAATGGATCATCTTAATATTTTTTAATTTAATTTTATAATTATGAGATCAATACATTTTGGAGAATTCAGAGAAAGATAAAGAAGGAATCAATATTTATTTATCACCTATTCCCCACTAGCCAGAGATATCCACTCTTCTCAAGTTGTATTTTTCTTCCATCTTTGTTTTTCTGTTTGTCAATGTGTGTGTGTGTGTTGGGGGAGGAAGGTTCATATTGGATTTTTATCATGGATGTAATCTAATAAATATATTTTTCAAAATATAATTGGCTGTAGGAATTCCTTTTAGTAGCTACACCATCATTCATTAAATGTCCCTATGTGTTGGGTGTTTAGGCTGTCCAACTTTTTGCTATCATAAATAAACCTGTGATGGATATCCCTGAATATTATCTCTGCAAGCCTCCCTAGATGTAGGATTTGGGGAACTGAGATAGTGTCTGTTGATAAGCTTATATGTGAAACAAGTTTTAAAATCTATTTATTTATATTAAATAAAGTTTACTCTCTAATCTAGTGCCCATTGTAAACTAACGCCATTTTTGAGTTCTTTCCAAGCCATTCAGTACTCCTTTGCAGAGCTTCCACTAAAAAGTCAGAGAATTTATCATAAAGTAAAGGAAGGGGAAACTCCTTCAAATAGTTTTTTATTCAACAAAAGTAAATACGGGGTGATATCTTAGTGACGTAAAAGATATACAGTGTGTGGTCTTAATATACAAGGGGCGATTCTCATTCATTCTGACATGGTGTACCACATTATTTTTAGGAATATCCTGACCAACTATCCTGGGAAGAATGTATATTATAATTATTATGTGTCCTTTGCTGTGTGCGTCATGCATCTGTTGCATTTGTGTGTGTGTATTTTACAGAGATAATGAATCCTCCTGGTTATCTTTAAAATATGTTTTAGAATGAATTATGAAACACACAACAGAAACGCAATAGAATATTATTGAACTGAATCTGCCTTGTTTTTGCAATGGAATATCTGATCTCTGATACTGATTAGGATCCTGATTTAAAGGGCACATATTAGTAAGATACTAAGAGTGAATTGCCTGCAATCTGCACACTCAGAGAAGAACTATGACTTATTTGAATTTGTTCCAACCACAGTAATAAAGCCCACACTCATGCACAGTACTCATTAATCCTCAGGTTTTGTAACAAAGGTAAGCTGTTCTAAAATAAGCAATTATTAATGACCCAAATCAGAAATAAATTTGGAGGAAATGCACTTAGGTGAAAGATGAAGAGCCAGAGTTAGAAACCTTTTTCTGACTACACAAATGGGTAAAAAGAAGGCACTTAGACAGAAAGCTGCCTGAGGAGATCCATGCCAACACAGTGGTTCCTTCCTTCTCATTGCTCTCCCTCAGAACCAAAGCCACACCTAAAGCAGGTAGCCAGGTGCACAGTCAGAGTCTCCATAGCCCATTTCAAACACCGCCTCTGTTCAGATTACTACACAAGTGTTGATGTGTGACATTTTGATCCCTGAATTTCTTTTTTAATTTTCAATTTTCCTGGATTTTAATCAGGTATGTGGATGTTACTACAAAGCTACAACTAATAATGACCGACTATAGATCTAATGAAATCATTTCACTTTCTGCCAATCAACACATATTTGGAAGAGACATCGAGCAATACCACACACTCTGAATATACCACAGAAATGATGACTTCACCAAAGAAGGGCTCATAGTCCTACCCACACTAGAGAGCAAAGCAAGAGCATTTTCTCGTTCTTTCACTGAGGACAGTCATCATTTCTCAGCTGTTTCTCTGCCTCCTCCCTACGCAACCCTTGAATTCTGCAGGTGCAAGCTCTGAGTCAGTGGTGCTGACGTAATGCCATATTAAGCCTTCATAAAGTGGAACAGCCCCAAACAAGACATAAGGAGAATCTAAGGTTGAATGGATCCTGAAGAGATCATCTCCCCCTGTGAAGGCCTTCCTCAGCTAGGAAAAAAGGTCAAACCAAGATAAGCACCTGACTTTCAAAGAAGGAATTTTATTCAATCAACAGTGAGTTTTCTAGTCCCCATGCAAGGTTCTTCACTGGGTACAAGAAATGCAAAGATAAATAAGACATGGTTTTGGCTATTGGAGGTCACAATACAGTGGGAGTCACTTCAATGCTGTCCCCTCAATGTGGTCACCTTCAGTAGTGTTCCCCTGTAATTCTTACTGTTCTTCACTCATCACATACTGTACCTTATCTAAGTCCTCCGTGGTTCCATTCTCCTTCTCCTCTTTTATTTTTTGGTTACACTGCAAAATTCACAATGTGATACCTGAGAGAGGACTTTTCTACTTTAAATAAAGGCAACCAATGTCATCCCATGTTAGCATGATGTATTTAAAATTTACTAGTATTAAGGCATATTTTATGCCTTACCACGGGTGTTGTTAAACAGGTTTCTACAACTATAAATTATGACTTGATACAGCCTCATATAAAGCAAAGTCTAAGGAAAAACCAATAAATTACAAAGAGGTAAGCCCACCGAAGGTATGGTAGAAAAAATGCCTGAAACTTTCTCTTCCATGTGGTCCATATAGCATTTATTAGAGTCATCTGTTGAAGTGGGTGATAATATTCAAGGGACATACTCAAAAAGGGCACAGAAGCCTTAGAGTAGATTTTAAATCATCTACTGATATACCAGGGAAAATATCATGGCTCTAGACACCAGCCTTTGTTAGCTATGGATTAGATACCCTAGAACCTATCCTGCTTTGAAGGCAGAGATAATCATTTGCTAACAGGCGAATAGAGGGCTTTCAATCCCTACTAGCATGTAGACACTGAATGTCTTGATCATGTCTGCCTTGACCAGAACCTCAGGAGAGTTGAATGGACAATACAAGGATGGAAGAATAAATACAAAAAAATAGACTGGATGACCAGAAAAACAGACTGGTCAGGAATAGATGACCAGAAAGAATGACAGAGCACATCCAGAGCATGCAGAACTTTCATTTTCAGGTCCCATTTTTTAAAGAATAAGAATGAATTTAAGTCAACAGAAGTTTCAAGAAAAAGTTAGGCAACCCAGGCTCAGAAATCAGATAATCAGACCATAAAGGATTGAGGAAACAATTTCTTCCTGTTTTATAAAGCATTAAAATTATTAAATAGACATGGGAAATACATGGTTACTGAAACCGGGCTTTCTATGGACAAAACTACTATGAAAATACAATAGGCTGTGAGAATTAAGGCTAGAAAAAGCAGATCAAGAGGGTAACATGGCCAAGCAAATATAATGGGAATCAAATGCATCAGATGGTAAAGCATTGGACGGTCAGGACAAACTCATCATGCACAGACCAGAAATGCAAGCGTGAACAGAAAATACAGACTGTGAGAAACATTTATTAATTAAGCTTAAATTTATACATGTAAAACATTCAACATTTGTGAAGTTAAGTCAATCATTCTATTTTTAGAATATAATTTTGTCTCTACTACAGAGAGTATTTTGGCTTAAAGACATTTTCTCACGTTACTTAAAAAATGCTTTCAAAGATGATAAAGGGTGGGGTTACAAGAGAACAATAGGTATAAAACAGCAAAGTTTCAGAAAAAAATTTTTTTCTTACACAATTATTGAAAGTGAATGCTGCAGCAAGAATAGGCCATCTTTCATTGGCACTGGTTAGACAGAGGCAAGAAGGCAATGTTATGTAACTTACATCAACCAACACGCTTCAGACATTTCAGAATAGGACTGCTCAATCCACACAGTACAAACAAGCTCACTCTAGATGGTATGGCCCATGCCTCAGTGTCCCATACTGTTGATGCTAATGACTTCCAAACCTGTCACTCCAGATTAGAGCTCTCTCCCAAACCCCAAATCCACATATCTCAATCTTCTACTGGACTTTTCCACCTGAATATACCACAAGTGTCTCAAACTCAACAAGCTCAAATGGAATTCATCATCTCCTCCCACCCACTCATCTTCTACCCTTCCTGAACCTCGCTTCCATTCTATATGCTCTTCCTTGTTAATGGTAACACCACGTACCCAGGATGCAAAGCCAGAAAGTCTTTCTGTTTCTCTGTCTCACTTTCAATTACTCCTATATTAGTTTAAAACCACATCAATGCTACTTCCAGCCTCATCCCTTATCTGGTAACCCAGAGTAATCCTTCTAAAATTTAAATTATTCCCATGCTTACAACTATTTAAAGATCACCCATGACCTACAGGATAAAATCCAAATCTCATTTATTTTGCTGTCTGGCCCTTCCTAAATGCTCAGGTTTATCTTTTACCACTCACAGACAGGCATCTATCATTTTGAAATAGTTAACATTTTCTTTGATATATTCACAGTGTTTTACAGGTCTAAACTGCCAGAAGTCCCCCTTTTCTTTGATTCTGCTCAGTGGATTTCTGTTCATTCTGTAGGATGGGACCCAGCTCAATCAATCCATCTTCAGAGTCAGTGAAACACAGCTGTCACTCCCTCTTCAGTGGTCCCTCTCTCTGTCCCTCTTGGTCATTGTCTCTCTATTTCTCTGTCTCTCTTTCTGTCTGCCTAGATAATAGCCAGACATATATAGGCATAGACATATCCACACACGCACACACACACACCTCTAATACTGTATTAACAAACTGTATTACACTAACTTGTTTGCATATCTTTCTCCTCTACTAGATTCTGAATTTCTCATGAGCTGGAACTATATTTTATGTGTATTTGTGTTCCAGCACCTGATGTAGATCCTGATATAAGTAGAGGCAAAATTAATATCTGCTGAAAGAGTGAATGAACCCAAGGAAATATGTACAGCCATTTACACTATAGCACTGTTTATAAGAACAATAAATTGGAAATTATATACTACATATCCGTCAACAGAAAGTGGATACTCAAGTAACTGAGTGCCATACAATTAGTGCTGCATGCATTTGCATGAGCAATCTTCAAAGTACAAGGTTAATCAGAACAAAACAAGTTCCAGAAATGTACAGCATGTAGAAATTGAAAACATGCATAACAATATTCAAATCTGACAAATCTGGTTAGCGGTTGTATAGGTGTTAACATTGTTCTTTTGCTTCTTTTTTTTAATTTTAATTTTTTTTTTTTTTGAGGAAGATTAGCCCTGAGCTAACATCTGCTGCCAATCCTCTTCTTTTTGCTGAGGAAGACTGGCCCTTACTAACATCCATGCCCATCTTCCTCTACTTTATATGTGGGACACCTACCACAGCATGGCTTGCCAAGCGGTGCCATGTCCGCACTCGGGATCTGAACTGTGAACCCCGGGCCACCAAAGTGGAATGTGCAAACTTAACTGCTGCGCCACTGGGCCGGCCCCTATTCTTTTACTTATTTTTATGCATATTTAAAATATTTCATAATATAAATTTTTTGAAGACTTTTCATAAAAATGTAACAAAATGATGATGCCAATGGCTAGAGACATACCTTGAAGGGGCCCTTTCCCCCTGTGACATGCACCTATGTAACCAAGTAGAATTAGGTGTAAACATCATATCGTTTAACAATTTAAAACACATTTCAAAGGAAGTCTGTATTTCTCCATAATAAAGAAAGATCTTTGATCTAATTGGTGTTTACTGAAGAAGTTTTCTGGTTATTGCTATTGACGCTTGTTTTACCCATGGAAAAGAGGAGTGTATATATGTGTAGAGAGAAGAACCTCCAAAGGAAGAGTCAGTCTCAGCTCACCATGTGTTGACGCCACCAAGTGAAAACACTGGAGATGAAATGATTGCAACTGCTTTTTCATGAGAACATGTAATTATAACAAGTTGAGAAAAAAATAGAAGGGTCCCAGGCAAATAAAGAAAAAGAAACAAGGCCTCAGGATGCTTCTCCAGTGCTCGATTTCCAGGGAATGTTTTCATCCCTTTGAGGATAACATGGGCCAAGGAACAATGTAAGAGTAATAGTTCATAGATAGCTTTTACAATCTATATACCAAAGTAACAGCAACTTAACCAAGTCCTTTGGTGCGAGATGATAAATTTTTGTATATTTTCATTTGAAGCATACTGTAATTTTAGCCATAGGGTCACAACACAGTATCACACTGAAGGAAGGAAAACTACACTCATTTAGTACCAATTATGTGCTAGGCACTTAATTCTTACAGCAGCTTGTACCATTAGTAGTATTACCTCATTTTGTGATAGTTGAAAATGAAGCCCAGAGAGTTAAACGTGATTGTGTGTGTGTGTGTGTGTGTGTGTGTGAGGAAGATTGGCTTTGAGCTAATATATGTTGCCAATCTTCCTCTTTTTGCTTGAGGAAGATTGTTGCTGAGCTAACATCTGTGCCAGTTTTCCTCTGTTTTATGTGGGATGCTGCCACAGAGTTGCTTGACAGTGGTGCTAGGTCCGCGCCTGGGATCTGAACCTGCGAGAACCTGGGGTGCCAAAGCAGAGTGGGTGAACTTAACCACTATGCCACCAGGCTGGCCCCTAAATGTGATTTTTAAGGTTAAAACTGAAATCGAACCCAGACCCTCCTTACTTTAAATTAGTCCACGCTTCTACTATAACACACTGTCTCATGTTCTTGTCCCTTTCCCCCCCATCTTCTTGCATGTTTCCCTAAAGCCTTGCAGTGCACTGATTTGTAATGGCAACAGGCCTACAGAATGGGTTACGAATGATACACATATGCCAGCTTTGTATATGCTAAAGCTGATTAACAACACACATGTAAGGCATAAAATATGCCTTAATATTATAAACACATACATAACCTTTGGTATACACAAAGCTTTAAATGTTAATTTTGTTTTTGAGAATATAAGTAAGCATTCATAAGCAAATAAAGAACTTAAGACCAATATAATAAATATTAAGGTGCCTTGTGCAAATAATCTTCGGTGTTTACAAAGATGTTCACAGTTGTTTACTGAAATATTTATAATAGGAAAAGACAGGAACAATCCAAATGTACAAAAATCAAAAACTGAATAAATAAATTATGGTGTACCCATAGCACAGAACACTATGGAGTCATTAGAAATCATGTTTTAGAAGAATGCATTTTATGAGGAAACACGTACACAGCGTGGAGCTGTTAAATACGAATAGTAAGAACAGAATGAAAGAATTGTGTAAATATTTGGATTTACATATAAATATAAAATAGTGGAAGACCAAACATCAAATTGTCAACTGTGGTTGGCTTTGGCTGGGAATACTGTTCTTTCCCCCTCTTATTGTCCATATTTTCTAGGTTTTTAAGGAAAGGATGTATTACTGATACCAGGAAAAAACCCAGTAGTTGCGTCCCCTCGTGTACACGGGTAAGGCTTGCTTGTTGTGGATCAGCTAGGCTTGGCCTATGGGGTAACTGAGGCTCAGGATGGATTGTGGGGGCTGAAATGGGGAGGGGAGAAGAGGTAGGAGGAGAAAGGAGAATGGGTGGGTCAAGGTCTGAGAGAACAAACCCCTTCACCTACGTGCCTCTACCTTCCCTAACCCCTCACAAAGTCAGACCGTTCCAGAAGAGAGAGAACAAGAGAGGATTCATCCAGGGATCACAGAATCTACAGCTATGAGCAAAGGTTGGTGTCATCCTGAGAAGCCACAAATCTTAAGTAAAAATAAGCTTTTATGAAGTTGGCCTCGTACGTCTAAGTCATTGCTTAGATTAATTTATGTATGTTTATGATGACCAGTCAACTCTGATAGTTAATATTAAAAGTAACCCAAAGGTATACTCCTTTAATTATATAGAAGTTGTAGCTTAATAATCAATTGATTTCTTATTTCTAAATTATTGTTTAAATATTCATATGCAATGGCCTAAAAAGGACTAACATCTAACATATTAGCCTATAACATTTATTCAGTATTTGCAATACGCTAGGCACTTGAGCAAGGCTTACATGGGTTGACTAGCTTAATAACACTGTGTTAGAGGTTATTGTTCTTCACACTGAAGAAACTGAGGCTCAGAGAGATGACTTAACCAAGGATGCACAATTAACAAGTGGCAGAGTTGGGATTTAAATTCTGGAATTCTTATTCTAGCAAGGCTTATGCATTTACACTACTCTATACTATTGAAAATAATCGGCAAAATTGAGATAAATGACAAATTTAGGAAGGCAGGAAGGAATTCTAAGTGGAGAAGCAGAGGCTAAAGGGGACAAGATGGAGAAGGAGAAATAGGATATGGAAGAACAACAGCATTAATGAAGCCATGAAATGTGCTGGCACGCACTCAGGAAGCACCCAGAGCTGACAGTGAGCAAGCTCCACTCCCGAGCTGCATGAGCTGCAGATGGTGGAATAGACTATTTCCATGCCCCACCCCTTGGAATTTCTCAGTGTCCTAGCATCCTGAAAATTACTAATTCTGCTCCAGGGAGGAGGAAATCCACCAGAGGGAAAAATCTATTGAGAACCTAGGATGATGTTTAATGGGAGTGTATCTAAAACTTGATAATATGATGGGAAAAGTGGTGAAAAGAAGGTGGTTGGTCACCTTGTATTCTATGACGAGTAAGTATGAATATTCCAAATTACTCTACTGAATTGCCCATTTATCCTGTTTTATATTACAGTGTCTATCATTAAAAGTGTTGTAATAGAGACGCTAGAGCTATGACTGTGAAGGTTCATTCATCATGCTGGAGGGGATGGCTTAGTGGACAAAACACCAGCTTTCACCGGCTATGACACTGCATCCAGAGGTTAATATGCAAGTGACATTGCCTCAGCAGCTCATCTTCTGAAGGAAGCTAGTTCCACAGAGTTTACTCAGATGGGTGGAGGGTCCTTTGGACAATGTCCAGAAGAAACTTGCCTATCCTGCCTGGATAATGAAGATTCCTAGAACTTTTGTAAACTTAGGATTTACCCCAACTTCCTGGAAGCATGAGATATGAGAGAAACGAAGGATCTTCTAACACCTTCTTAGAATTGGTGCCCGATTCTGGCTAGCTCTCCCTTCTTCATCATCAGCCTTACAAGCTAATTTAGCCTTCCTCTAAACTACTTCTTTCCATTCAACTGTTTAATACTGTAACGATATTTTAGATGTCTATAACAGTCTCTTTACTTTCTCTACCCTTCTCAAAATTTCTTAATCTTAACATTTATATTCAAATCAGTCCATTCACCACTTTCATGACATGAACCATTCTTTTATGAAAAAAATCCTTCACTTTTGTGGCTTTAGCAATTACTTTACAATGATAAACTAGGAATGTTTAGTAGTTCACAAAAATAATGCTGCTACTATATAAATCAACCAAAAACTAAACTCATGATTTCATCCTTATAAAATTATACTTTAAAAAATTTATCAGCTAAATTTATATCAGTTTGAAGAAGTCTTTATTCCAGTCGTAATCTCAAAATCAATGCAGCATACATTTACTGAGTATTCACCATGTGTCAGATATTGTTCTAAGCACTTGGCTACCAAGCTAAAAAAAAAAAAAAAGCCAGTGCTGTCCATGGTGCAGTCTAGTGAAGATGGCAGACAACCATAAACAGGTGTTAAGTGCTATAACCACAGTAAATAAAGTGCCCTAGAAACAGACTGATTCTCTCTACAAACTCAGAGAAGTAGCTTTGAGCAGGGACTAGAAACCTCTTATTTCTAAATGTATAGTTTGACAGGATCTGATTTTCAGATCTGAGCTTCTAAATTAGTCTAAATCTCAATTTTTGTGGGGAAATGTTTAAAAGGTAAGTGATATACATCCTTAAACCTATAAGGTTAGGACTACAGGAATTTGAGAAACTGGAGAAGTGAGAATAATATGAACCTAAGCTAATTTTATTCATGCCCCAAGATCTTCACATAATGATTTCCTCTTTTAGTTTTTTTCTTCTGCAAGCTCATTCCGAGATTTCATCACCAGATTTTTCACTGCCATCCTCAGACATTATCAATCTTTCTGATACATCACACACTCCTCCTCCTTTCTACTCTTCATGACTCCTAGATGGGACTGCTTCCATATATGCTGACATTCTGGTTATGACAACGATCAAGCCCTCCCTGTTCCAGCTACCTCTGCCATTAGATCACTATCGCCTTCTTTAATACGCACTGTTAATTGTATTTGTTTATTTCCCACACATAATGCATGAGGTGGTCATTTAGTAATATTTCATTCCTATTGTCTGGCTATATGGAATCTCTTTCTATATTAATTCATGCCTTCTCATTACTTTCACTGTAATTTACAATATCTACACATTTTACCCTCAAATTCTCCAGATAATTATGAAGGAAGTGGAAATCTAGCAATCTTTAGTTATTTCTCATAAACTCTCAAATTTCTTTCCCGAAATTTCCCATTATCCAAATATTTATTTCTTCGGGATGACTGCAGGGTTATATACAGGACTGCCTTCCAGCATTCAGCATACCCTGGTATCTAGATAGAGGCATTAGAGCTAGAATACAAGGCAGGGAACAAGACCTGTTCACACTGCCTTCACTCAAAATGTCTTTCAGCCAGGATTAGGACTGTGTGTGGCCAACCGGCTGTCTAAATTAGCTGCACACCTGACTGGTGCCCTCTGGTGGTAAGAGGATACTCTGTAGGGCGGCTGTGGTATAGAGCCTCAAATCTGTCTTCACACCTAGGGGCCTGAGTATCCCCTGGCTCCAATTTTGTTAATTTTATATAAACTTGGTTCTTCCTTTCCCTTCTCTTCCTTTATTTTCCTTTTTTCTTTTCCTGTCTTATTTTTTTATTTTTTATTTTTCTGAGGAAGATTTGCCTTGGGCTAACATCTGTTGCCAATCTTCCTCTTTTTGCCTGAGGAAGATTCACCCTGAGCTAACATCTGTACCAGTCTTCCTCTACGTTGTATGTACGTCGCCGCCACAGCATGCCTGATGAGCGTGTAGGTCCATGCCCAGGATCTAAACCCATGAACCCAGGCTGCCGAAGCGGAGCACATCAAACTTAACCACTAGGCCACGGGGCCAGCCCCTCCTGTCTTATTTTTTTAACACCTTGTACACAGTGCTGATTTAGACCTTTACAAAGGAGTGTACAATCAGTCTACAGGAGAAACTCATTGATCACGACAATGCGGTATAATGACTTGTGACATAAAGTTTGATTTGGTCACAATAAAATGTCAGCTGTTCTTGAAAGAGGAGCCTGATCATCCATTTGCCATTTCTCATGACAAGAAAAACATGAGCATGAATGCATTCTGAGGGGTTTTGCTCTACTAGAAAAAAATATTCATTCAATATTATAATTGATAAATGGGAACTAAGATAAATTGTGAAATGTCCTTTTCAATTTAACATTAGATTCAAGTAGCTCCTTTAAAAAATGTAAAGTTTATTCTCTCTAAAGTTAGCAATGGACAAAGATGACAACTCAAATTCCTCTCTACTCACCAAATTCTGAGTCTTGTGTATGAATCCAAGTGTTTCTAAAAAGAAATCAATGTAATATTTGTCGTCTATGAACATATCAGTTGGTGTAGCAGTATTTCATTTAATGTTTATCTGTGGCCTGAAAAAGTTTATTGCCTCTCTAAACATCTGTCTTACTTCTGTCAATGCAGTTCAAAAATTTGCATTTGATATCATCTAAATATAATTTCTCAGAAAAACAGGAAATATGGGTAGCTGCACCAGCTTACCGGCGACTTCTGGAAAAGGGAGTATTTCTATTTTTACTTTATAAAGAGGTGAATTATTCCACCTGAGTCATTACATATATATTTTGAGTTCCAGAAAAGGGTCTATATTAGAATAAGAAAGTGAATTAAATTGGTTGAAACTAATTTAAACTCTCATTATTTTCTTCATCAAATTCAACTTCTTCTGGAACTTTTACTCTCGCTTCATAGTTTGTAAATACTCAGCAATTCAAATGCAGGGTCTAGGAATTCCCACTAACATCTAATTGACAAACAAAATGAAAGGCTCTCATTCAAGACTTGGAAAAAGCAAGAGAGTCACAACTGTCTGCAATGTAGAAACACCACCTGACAAGAGTAAAAGTCGAAGGAAAGGGCAGAATTATTTTGTATATTTGAATATAAAACAAGTCATGGAAAAAAACCTAGATCCATGAAATGAAACTATTCTCTCTGTGTCTACTCTTGCCCCGCTAGAGTCAGTTCATCTTCAGACAGTTTGAGTAATCTTTTTTTTTTTTTGAGGAAGATTAGCCCTGAGCTAACTACTGCCAATCCTCCTCCTTTTGCTGAGGAAGACTGGCTCTGAGCTAACATCCATGCCCGTCTTCCTCTACTTTATACGTGGGATGCCTACCACAGCATGGCTTTTGCCAAGCAGTGCTATGTCCGCACCCAGGATCCAAACTGGCGAACCCTGGGCCACCGAGAAGCGGAACATGCGCACTTAACCACTGTGCCACTGGGCCGGCACCTGAGTAATCTTTTAAAAACTTAAGCCAGACCGTGTTAATCTCCTGCTCTCAGCCATCCTTGGCTTATATCAAAGTCCTTACCATAGCCTACAGGGTCCTGCATGAACTAGCCCTGCTATCTTCTCAACAGCATTTCCTACTGGTCTCCCCATAGCTCATTCATGTTTAGAATCAATCATGTCTGTCAAACAAATTGGCAAAGTGACATTTGTTTTTGTGTTTAATCTGTCATTCCAAAGGCTGTTTGGGTTTTCCATAATGAAATGACAAATGCTAACGTAGGTACGATGGACCAATATGATGACTGCCAAGAGGCAGAATACAGTTGATGGAAGTTAGTCATACATATACCTAACTCTCCCAAGAAGCTCTTCTTATGGAGGTGTCAGCAATTAGGGCAGGAATTACTCTGCTGATGACATGCCACTAAAGACTCACCTGCAGCTACTATGATAACATCTGCCAGCTGTGTATGGATCTTCAATTGTTCTTTGGGGGTATATCTGTGAGCTATTGTCACAGTTGCATCACCTGGAATGCAGAAGAAATCTTGTTAATGATTACAGAGCTTTGTCAAAATTTATGAATGCACCAATTTTAGAGTAGTTTCAGTTACATCCAAAAGGCAGGAAAATTGCTTTGAAATGATCAAATCACTTTGAGAACAAAAGCTAGATAAGAAAACTTAGAAGACCCAAAATGTTGTACTGTTCAACTGACCAGTGGAAAATCAGAGACCAAAATGAGGGTATGCGCTGACCATCAGAGGAGAGCTATAAGTAGAGTCCCAGAAACCCAGAATTTGAATGTATTGACAGGTTAATACACAGATGCAGGGGATACGCATTAGCTTGATAATAAGATATGTAAATACTGAAAACAGCAAGATAAGTGCACTAAAAATGGGGCAACGTATTGTGTGAGCTCTGGTGAGAGATTACTTCTGCCTCGTCTGTAGCAGTGCCTCATCTTGAGGAGGTATCGAGGAAGGGTTCCTAAAGGAGGCAATATAGTTTTTTAGGGTCTTAAAGTATAAGCAGGTGTAACCTAATCAGGACAGGAAGAAAAGGGCATTCCAAGCCAAAAGAAGAGCAGGGAAAAATGGACCAACTTTGAAATTATGAGTTCAGGAAATGATGAAGAGGTCTAGGATGTAACAGGAAGTATTCACACATGCTTTAATGAAGTGATGTGTGATAACAGAGGTTAGCAGGCTGATGGATTCCAGTGTTTAAAATGTGAGTGAGACAAAGGCAGTGACGAGGACAGTCAAAGGAAGGACTTGCAGTAAGAACATGGCTGTGTGAGACAGTATCTTCTCTCTTCCCCTCCTGGATAACATACAAATGCTACACAGTTAATGACAACAAAAACTGCACAATCTCCATCTTTAGCAAAACTAGAAGACACATTTAACAGACTCCAAGAACACTTAAGAGTTACCCAGGAGCAGCAGAGTTAGTAGAAACCACATGGGAGAAATGCAGCAAAGAAATGTAGAGAATAAAAAGGCAGCCAGCAGCCCAGATCTCCAAAAACGACTGTAGAAAGATACTTCCTGAATGTGAAGCATTCACGTCAAAACGCAAAATATATCTCTCTTATTTGTAGCAGAGAAAATAGGAACAAAAGCAGAAGCGGCCCTGTTGGACCCAGTACAGTTTACAATGGGTGGTAACACAAAGACATATGCAGAGGAGCCAATTCAAGAGGAAGCAGTTTAACTCTGTGAAAGTGGTGAAGGAGGAATCTGAAGGCTGCCTAGCACCTCCTCCCCAACCCCTAGCAGAAGTATCCCGCCAACAGCAGACCCAAGAAATCAAACCCATTCAATGATAAGAAAATTTCAAAGGAGTTGACACAACATTAATAAAAGGATACTATATAAGGATCAGCCCAGGGGAGTTGTGGGTGCGATGGAACTGTTCTGATTCTAGTGGTAGTTACATAACTATAGGCATTTGTCTAAATTCACGGAACTGTATACCAAGAGTGAATTTTACTACATGCAAATTTTTTAAGTAAATAAAAGGATATGTTTTAAAAGTGGTAGACTCAAAAAAACAAAAGCAAAAAATATTTTTAAAAGAATTTACCAACATACCAATAAACTCAACAGAAAAACGTTATGAAAAAGTTGAACATTATGACCAACCATTATGCCAAAAATTTAAAAACTAAGAATTTAAAGTCACAAAAAAGTGGGGGGAAAAAGACTCAAATCCATACAAATTGACCTATAATGGCCAACACTGAGACATATTTCAGTAAAGGTGCTAGATTTTTAAGTTTAATCTTTTTTTTAATAAAAGAATCCTATGAGCAATCAGGTAAAAATTCAGATTTTTACATCAACTCCAGAAAACAGCAGAGCAATACTTACAAGAGACTCATGTAAAGAAACTGGGAGTCAACGCTTTTATATCCAGTCAAATCCTCCAAGATTAAAGGTTGCAGACAATTTTGAAGATGTAAAAACTCAGGGAATATTGTTCCCATGAGTTTTCTCTGAGGAATTTGCTACAAGATGAACTTTAATGAATCAAAATATATCTGAGGAAACTTGCAAAAGCACCACTGGAGAGTTTTGAATATATTTAATGACAAAACTAAGACAAAAAAAGCTGAGGATTGGAGTGACAGACAAAATGTAACGCTATTTGCTCTGATTATGTAGAAATGGTACAACTAACAAAATTTAAATGGGAAGGGCAAAAATGAGAAAGTTTGCTGATTGTCTAATATCTAATGACTGAAATTGACAGATATCATTTAAAGCTGACCAACCAAATAATAGAAGTATAAGAATATTTAAAAGTATAAGGAAACATACTACAAAGATAATTTTTATTGGTAAATATCAGGTAGGAGACAAAAGAAATGGAATCAGGGAAGAAAAAGGAAACATTTTATAATTTCTTTTATTAGAGTATCAGTGGATACCATATAAAGAAATAGATAACAAAGGGTACTGCGTAAAGTTAAAATTATTAAGGTGGCCACAACCTTCCTAAATATAAGAAAAACCATACACTAAAAAAAATTGTAAGAAATAAATAGAAACCATAAAAACAACAAACAGAGCAGAAACTAATATGACAATTCAGACCATATATTTGTCATAACAATAAATATAAATTTTTGTATCTATTTAAAAGAATAATATTTTCAAATTGGCTCACAAAGCAAAATCTAATTCTAAACTTTATGTAAGACACATCTAAAACAAAGCTGTTTAGAAATGTTGAAAATGAAAGACATATAGCAAATGTATAGCAGGAAAATGGAAAAAAAAAGATGACGTTCTTAAATAGAATAAAGAGGTGCATATTATAATGCAAAGGGGTGACTCAAATGAAGATAGAACAATGATAAATATATAAGCAACAAACAAAAGAGAAATATAATTCATACAGCATAAATTACAGAAGATACAAATAGAAAAAGAAACACGTATTCGCTAAATTTAATTCACCTGTCTAATCCATGACAGATCAAAGATATAGAAAACATAAATAACATAATTAATGCTATATACTCGATTAAAATATATCAAATTCTGAAAGTAGATCATGTATTTCCTTTCATGTACCCAAAGAATATAATTTTAAATGGTAAGATTTTGTCTACTAATAAAATTTTAATTATTAACCACGGACAGTTAGATAAACTACAGATTTTTTTTATCACAACTCTAAAGTTATAATTATTACAAAATCAGGAATTAAAAGTCCCTTCCACTGGAAATTTTTTTTAAATCCTACTTTAATCAATCCTCAGGTCAAAAAAACCCCACAAAACAACACTGAAGAATTTCTAGAAACATTTATACTGAAAGTACTACATACTAGATGCTATAAAATAAAGATAAAGCAAAGCTTAGAGAAAAATTCATAGACAAATTATTTTATCAATAAAAGAGAAATAAGAAAAGAAGTGAATTAATCATTTAACTTAAAAAGTTAGATAAAAAACAATAAAATAAACAAAAGAATTTAGAAAAAGATCAATAAACGAAGTCAAAATTTTTATATTAAATAAATCTAAAAACTGGAATATTATAAGCAATGAGAGAATTCAATAAGTTAGCCAAGTAAAAAATGAATATACAGTAATAAATAGCTTTCATATATAACATGTTATAAGATATAATGAAAGAAAAGACCCTATTATGATAGCAATACAAAAGACAAAATAGTAAGAAATAAATTTAACAAGTTTAGGTGCAAAATCTATATGGTAGGTGAAAATCTCTAGAACACCACCAAAAGATATAAGTAAGACTGAGGAACTAGAAAGATGAACTACGTTCTTGGATAGAAAGACTCAATATTATCAAGATATCAATTCTCCCTATGTTCATTACAAATTTAATACAACTTCAATTAAAAAATTGTAATTTTGCTTTTTTTGGGGAAGGATATAATTTGATTCTAAAGATAATACGGAAAAATAAAAGACAATAACTAGGAAAGCTTTGAAAAGGAAGAACAGAGAGGAACTAGCATTGATAGGAGTCTTTCTCATCTCAGTTAACGGAACCACTTTCTGCCCAGTTACTTAGAGTAAAAGTCTATGGGTCTCCCCTGTTTTTTCTTTCTTTCACTTGCTACGAACCATCAACAAATGTGGAGTATATGTTTAGAACCATCCCAACGCATCAAAATTATGAAGCATCCTCCCATCTCTACCTGAGTATCTCTCCTATATTGAGAAAGGTCCCCTTAGACATTAGCAACCCACTCAAGCATTCTCTAGTTCCAGAGGAGAGCCTCCCAAATCCCCACAAAAACTAAAATCAAAAACAAAACAAAACCAAAACCTCCTACTTCATCAGTACTGATGATTTCAGCAAGGAATTGAAAAATACATAAAAATCCAGTGAGTTGTATATACATATAATTAACAATCTGTAAACTTTTAAGCAAAACAAAAAAATATTGAGATGAATTGCAATCAGCATGGAAAGATCTTTTAGGTAACTCTACTTCCCCTTCAATAATATCTACTTAACTTGCTATTAGTCCTAAGTGAGTTTGGCTAGAGATACCCATGGTAACTATCAAAGTTATATTTAGACTTGATTGATAAGTTTCTGACTATGGGGATATCAAACCATGGAAAGGTAGATCAGATGATGACAGCAAAAGAGAAGTGAACCAAGGGAGTTAAAAGCAAATGTGTTCAAATACCGCCTCAGACCCTTCTGCCTTTGCCCCTTGCTGATGAGCACCTTGATACCGGTTCTGCTCCTGAGAGCTAGCTATTCTGCTAACTATATTCTTATTTAATCTGTGAAAACTCTTGTCATTCCCATTTTCAATTCTGGTGCCCCATTACTTTTCTTCAAGGAATTCTCTGTCTTGCTGTACGTAATCCTTTCTATCTCCTCAACTTTTAACTAGGGTAACCAGTACTAACAAGTTACAGCAGCTACTCAGTAGACTGATCCTCAGATGACTTTTTCCCACGATCAATTTTATCCTCTTATTGTGCATATGATAACAGCCTGGGCGAGGACCTAGCTTTTTTAACTATCACATAGACCCAGATAAAATTTTTTATTAGCAGAGTCTTAAGCAACTTCATTGTGCCCAGGGCTTTACATCATGTTTGTAAGATACACCAAGAATAAAAGACGTAGAACCTATCTCCTAGAGTCATAGGGTCCTGTTAGAACATAATAATTAACTGCTGGGCAGGATCTGCTTCGTACAATATAAAAGTCCACAGTCGATCAAGCATTGTCTCCTGGAAGCCACCTGAGAGTGCTCTAGACTATCATTACTTCTATAATTTATGCAAAATTGCAGATTGTAGCAAAGAGTTGTTGGCAACTAATGCAGAGTGACAATTTGAGGAAAACAATATTTGCTATTTTAAAAAAAAGCTAGAAAAATAACACAATACGTCTCATTTTAGAGCATCATTTTTCTGTTACAATTACTTAGATGGGGAGTTTAATTTGTTGGACATTTCCAAGCTATTCCCTACCTTCATTTATTCAATAATCAAGAAATAATCCCAGAATTATGCTAAGCAATGGCGACACACAATTCTCTACTCTCATATGGAAAAGAGATATATAAATCAGAATTATAATACAGTGTGATAAGTTCCATATTAACGGGAGGTAAAAGTTACAGTGTTGGCACAGAGCATCACTATCTACTGCAGCTGAGAACAGCGTAGTGGCAGTTAAAGGTCTTAGGGATGACAGGCTCTTGATCTGAGTAGGAATTTGTTTGGCTTCTACTTCAATCCCCCTTTAACCATGTTTTTCTCATCCTTTCTCACTGATAAATTAATTTTCCATAAAAACATGAGGAAGGCATATTACTTAGCATAGACTGTTAGAAACTTCTTCCTTACAAGAGCTGACGTCTACCTTTTTGCAACTTTTGCCTTCATTCTAGATCTATCTTCGACAGAAACACAGAACAAGTCTCAACTTGCTTTTCTACAAGGCAGTTCTTCAAATATTTGCTTGTACCTGCATCAGAAGATGAAGCAAGACAGCAAACCAAATAGGAGCGAGAATCTCACATGGAGGGTTTTGCTTTGTCACTTTCCCTACATAAGGGAAAACGGAGTCATTCCCGAAATATTAATTCATACCATGGTCTGGTTTAAAGGAAAAGTCACTGAGGAAATCACAGGAAGGAAAACTCAGTACTCATCAACAGAAGAAACAGCACCCGAAGGAGGAAAGAAGCCTGAGTTCTGTTTTTGGACAAATGCTTCCAGAGGCCTAAAGATTCTGGATTTGAATATGTCTTTCTTTCTCCAAAAACTACTATTGCATCTGTAAGCATAAAACCAAACAAACAAAATAGGTTTCTACAGAGACATTCTCTGTAGAAGCTAAATGGGCAGAGCCAAAACGTATGTGATGTAAATAACCTTCATATGAGAACTTACTACATGTCTAGCACTGTGCTAATACTTTACACATATTAACTCATACAATCTCCACAAAACACTGTCAGAGATATTTCTCATGAGTAGAAACTAACATTATTTTTATTTTATAAGTGAGGAAACATAAGTCCAGTAATTTGTCCAAGGTCATACAAACCATCATAAGAGCCAGAATTCAAACTCATTCAGTCTAGTCTAGTGCCCAAGCTCTCAATCATTTCACTAGACAGGCTCCACGTCGGGTAGAAAGAAAAAGAACTGTTGGGGTTCACAGTTGTGAAATCAGAGTCGGCAAACACTATGCTCTCACTTCTGTCAGCAGACGAGCATTTGTGGGATTATCATCCTGACTCTTTCAGGAAGCCAATGTGGGGTCTTGGATGATACTTCTTTTTCCTGAGGGACAAATTCTGCCCTCAGATCCCACCTGGAACACACTGGTAGTACCGATAACAGAGAATCTAATGACAGAAAACACATGTGCCTCTGACACAACAAGGACAGTTTTAGCTTTAATTTTTACTACTTGTAAAATGATCAACAGATCTATTTCTCAGATCTTAAGATAATATTGCACTCTCTTGACTCCTAAAGTCCATTTACTGTAAGTTTTCTATTTCAACTTCAGCTGCTTTTTGTGGATTAAACTGTTGAAATAATTTTAGATATGGTTACAGAGCACTCAGATCTAAGCCTTCTTTTCATGAGTAAGATGGACCAGGCTTCAATAGCTTTGTATCTGGTCGAGACCTGGCTGATTTGATTTGCTGTTTATCATCCTTCAGTTACCTTCCAAACACCTTGGGCCACTGGGTAGATGACAACTAAGGAATATGATTTCACTTTTAATTAGTCAAATACTGTTTCAAGCTTACTCCTTTTCAATATCTATCTCAAAGTTCTTTTGAGAGAAACAGTATTAGGGAGCACTGATTGAATCCTGACCACCAGTGTGTCTAGATATTTCAAAAATCTGCCGCTGGATTTGACCAAAAATTATTGAATTGAAATCATGGATTCATGTATTCAACAAGACAAGATACAAATGAACAAATACATATATAATAAAATTTTACATAGTAATCATCCTATAAAAAAAGGGTACAGAGTAAGTGAATCTGAGAGCATAAAGAGTAATAGCGGAGGGGCTGTTTTGATAAGGCAGTCAGGGACAGCCTGAGAAGGTAACATCTGAGCAGAAACCCGAAGGAAATAAACTATGTAAATAACTTCAAAAGGAGCATTCCAGACAGAAGGAAAACCATGGGCAAAGACCCTGACACATGAGCATGTATGACATGTTCTAGGAAAGCAAAAGTCAGCGGTGCCTGGAAGGCAGTGATGGTGGGTGAGAAGGTAGGAAACGAGTAAGGAGACACAACCCTGGTCAGATTATGGAAGGTCTTGCATATTATTGTAAGGAACTTGGACTTTATTCTGGTGTTACGTTGTTCTGAGTGTTATGGGAAGCCACGGATGACTGAGATCCACTGGAAAACATACTGCATATGGGAGATGGGACAAGGGTGGATGCATGGAAACTACTTTATAAATTTTACAATGTTCCAAGTGAGAGATAATGGCTGTCTGGATTAGGATCTTATTAGTGGAGGTAGTGAGATCATGGGTATATTTTACACAGATTGTTAATGGATAGGACATGAGGTGTGAGACAGAGGTCAAGGATGGCCTGAGCAACTGGGTGAAGTGATGGTACCACTTCCTAAGATGGGGAAGACTACAGGGAGTAAAACTAGGAGTGAGGATTTGTATGTGGTAAGTTTGAAATGCCTGTTGGCTATCCAAGCAGAGCTGTCAAGTGGACAGTGGCTATATGAGTCTAGAGGACAGGGGGACACAGATGGTATTTAGAGCTATGGGGCTGGAAAGGATCACCTAGAGAATGGTTCTGGAATAAGAAGTGAAGCCCTGGGCTCATTCCAGTGTTTTGAGCAGTTGTCCTCAAGCCTGACCATCTTAGAATGCTCTATGGAGCTTTCTGAAAAATATTCACACTCAGGTCCAACTCATAAAGATTCTGATTTAATTGTTCTGTGTTGGGCTCAGGCAGCTATATTGTCAAAAGCCCCAGGATGATTCTAGTGGGCAGCTGAGGTTGAGAACCACTGGTTCAAAAGTTGGGAAGAAGAGAATGACCCAAAAACAGAGAATGAGAAGAAATGTCTGGTGAGATAAGAGAAATGCATGCCAGTGGTAGCTTTAATTTGGGTTTAAACAATAAAATAAATAGCCCTATAAAATGTGGCCATTTCGTTAAATTAAAAAGCATGTTATGAATATTACTCAGTCTACTACATAGTTTCTCATTTATAAGACCCCTCAGGGGAAATTACTTTTCAGTCTTAATATCAGAAAATGTTTTATTTATCCTGAGCATGTGTTCATTTTTAATCCTAAAGACACTTAATTGGGTAACTAGTTATTTTCTTTCCTGCTAAAAAGCCTCTCAGGATGAAATTAGTGACCCAATCACAGAAAGTATAGTTGAGACTCAGTTAAATAAACTCACCAAACATATATTCCATGCCAGTATATAAAAATCAGGGTGTGTGGCAATGGGAATATATCCGTGAAGATTTAACGATATGCTTATTTCGAATAATAGCCTTATTCTTGGCTCCATTTTAATTCCAAGTCTGGCTTCCTCTTTTTCTTAACTATTTCTCATTTGCTTTGTGTTTTATATATTGCTGTGGCCCACTTTAAATACTTTTTAGAGTAAGTATACTGTAATAACTGATATGTATTGCAGGCTTACTATGTTGGACACTAAATTCTTTATAGGTATTAGCTTGCTTAATCCTCCCAACAGCCTCACATATCTTATCTCACAGGGAAATGCAAGAACAGAATGTGCACTCAGGCAATATGATCAGAGAGCCTATGCTCATTACCACTAGGTTCTCTTGCTCCAGGAGCCAATCTCCACCAATCAAAACTGCAACTATGCTATGAACAACCTGGCAGGGACAAATGAAGCTACACACTTGGAAGCCTTATATTTCTAGGATGGTTTTCCTATTAATAGGGATAAAATGTGTTGAATCACCCACATGAATCAATTCCCCAGGTAACCAAATCCCCCCATAGTACCAAACTGCCAGGTCAGGGTTGGCGGCAGCATACCTGATTGTGAAATGGATTTTACAATTTTCACAATACCTGATTGTGAAATGGATTTTAAGCTATAAAAACCAAACTAAATTTTAAAGCAATCAGATCTCCTAAATCCTAGCAAAAATCAGCTAGCCAGCTCAGCCAGGGGACAAGGGACAAGTGTTAGCATGAGCCAAAGCTCTGCCTTTTCTTTCCTAGTTGTTTTGGCTAAAAGTTGTGTGTATGGCATCTGTTTGCTAAAGCTTTCTAAAATTTTTGCATTTATTTTCTGCTTTCCAAGATTAACAGATGAAAATAAACTGAGGAATCTTACTACAACATCTGATTCTGCAAACATGCTTAAAAGATCATAGACTAATGCTAAATAAGCATTCCCAAGGTGCCTGCATTTGAGAGTGAAAAATGCAGACATCTTCATCCTCTCTGTGGAAAAAGCTAGAACTCTGGGGGTATACTAGTACAAACACAGCAAGTACAGAGATACAATATACCAGATATGAATACAAATATATATATTGTGTTAGGATAAAATAAAACCTTCCAGGGTCAAACACTGAATACTATTACTCTCTCAGAGATTCACAGTGCTGCCTCTATTAAAGGCTATACTACGTTACTATCTTACAGCCTCTGAGAAAGAGCACAGCCAAGTTATATGTTTGATTTTGTTTAACCCAGATTTCCCAAACTTATCTGACCAACTCCTCTCTCTCCTTTTTTTAAAAGATTAAACCCATTTAAGATCCTGTGGCACATCAGTGTTCTAAAGAATACAGCTTATGAATAGCTTATTAAAACTTTCATGATACTCTTGGTCTGCAAAGGATTCATTCATTTATTGAACAAAGACTTTTTGGAAAGCTATCATGCTAGGTGCCGGAGACAAAATGGGAAGATAAACAGATCTGGTCTTTGCTTTTGTGGAGTTAACAGTTCAGTGAGTGTGATGAACATTAATCAAATAATGATGCAAATAAACAATCCTTGCAAACTGATAAAGTCCTGAAAGTCTGCAGAAATATTCACAAAGGGAAACAGAAAAAGACCTCAGAATAAGAAGAGCAACACATTATAAGAACACAAAAACAGCGGAAACCTCAGAGATATTTATTGATCAAACAGAATAGGGCCCACACTCTTTTAAACATTTACTACCTTTATATAATAATACTGCTTGGTATTGACTTGATTTTTTTTTTTTTTGAGGAAGATTAGCCCTGAGCTAACATCTGCCACCAATCCTCCTCTTTTTGCTGAGGAAGACTGGCCCTGAGCTAACATCCATGCCCATCTTCCTCTACCTTATATGTGGGATGCCTACCACAGCATGGCTTGCCCAGCGGGGCCGAGTCCACACCCAGGATCCGAAATGGCAAACCCTGAGCTGCCAAAGCTGAACATGCAAACTTAACTGCAGTGCCACAGGCTGGCCCCTGACTTGACTTTTTAAAGTCATCAAATCATCATTTGTATTTATGATATAAATTATCTATTTCGTAGAGAATGAACATTTTTCTTCCAGATTTTAAATTTTTTAATAACTTCAATTAGAAGATATTTTTAGTTTTGGCTGTGAAGTGGATTTTTTTTGGTTATTTGAAATAAAGAATAGTAACAGAAGGTAAACAATAAAAACATCCCATGGGGCTGGCCCCAAGGCCGAGTGGTTAAGTTCACACACTCCATTTTGGCGGCCTGGGGTTTCGCTGGTTTGGATCCTGGGTGTGGACATGGCACCACTCGTCAGGCCATGCTGAGGGGGCGTCCCACATAGCACAACCAGAGGCACTCACAACTAGAATATACAACCATGTGCTGGGGGAGTTTGGGGAGAATAAGAAGAAAAAAAGGAAGAAGAAGATTGGCAACAGATGTTAGCTCAAGTGCCAATCTTTAAGGAAAAAAAATCCCATTATAGCTGTAACACAAAGTAGACAAAAAAGAGTACAGCATTCACATATAACTATAATTAGAAATCACTCATTCCTTCCTACAGCTAAGTTTTTATTGCAGAAAGCTCTACCTCTCCTTTGCAGCACTTTGCAAAATCGCAATGAGTTACTCATTCATACCTACTAGATTAACGGCTGTCTACTGTAAGCTCAAGAGGACAGGGCAATATCTGATTTAGTCGCCATCGTATTGGCCATGCTTAGTAACAAAGAAATCAGCCCCGCTGCAAAAGGACAGCGTTACATGTCATAACTTAAGAAAAAATAAAAAGTTAGTCTAAACAAAATGATAGATCCTCAATGTTTTACAGGAAAAACACTGTAACTTCTCCCAATTAATGCTTTCAGCAACAACTTCTCCTCCCTGCCCAGTGTCCTGAGGTCTCCTCTCCACTTCCTTATTGTCAGGAGGCACCCTCTTCCCTTGTGATCTGATTCTTGGGAGCAAGGTGAGTCTTAAGTTATACTTTTATATAAACGCCTATAATTTTAAAATATAGGGGAATTAGTGTACAGTGAACACCTAGTTAATTCTCTCCCTCATCCTCTTTCTTCCCACTACACAAGATTCTTTTTCAATAAATGACAATGTCTTACTTTAAATCCCTAGCCTGTGGTCTTATTTTCTACAATACTGGCACAGTCCTTGGTACCTAGGAGACATTAAATAAACTTTTATTGATGGACTGACTAGTTGCATTATTACAGGCCAAGCCCTGTGCTAAATTTCAGAGATACAAAAAGCCTAAGACAAAATATTTGTTATTGAGAAGTTCACATTTACCATGTGAGGGTAGGAAAGGGGAACAGGTAGGCAATCAATATGCAATAGGATTAATATTGTGATGGCAGCATATACAATGTGCAAAAGTTAGAAGATTTGAACCGCATCTTGAAAGATGGGTGGGACATGAGAGGACAGTAGGAGAGTGATGGGAAAGAGCATTCCATGCACAGGACACAGGGTGTACAATGGCACGGAGGCATGGAAGAGATGGTGTGTTTGGAGAGCAGTGTGCAATGGAGCTTCAGCATAAGGTACCAGGGAGAAAGTGACAGGAGGAATAGCTGAAGAGGCAGAGTGGAGCAGACCACAATATCCTTATGAGTGATGCCTTGAACAATCAGGCTTACAGACATTAGAAAAAGGATGCTTTGTGCTGGTAGTAAAACAAATGCCTAGCACTCTGAGGTCATGTGAAAAGAGAGAAAATGAAAAGGAAAGAGAAAGATTTGGACTTCACTGTACATTTTAAGTAATGTTTAACGTCACTTTCAACAGTGGAACAGTCCCAGCTGTCTGATGTAAGAAAACATATTTTCCAAGTACAGTGCTTTCCAGATAATAAGCTGGCTGAATTTAAGAGACATTGAAAATGAAACAGTACTTTCATTATTTATTAAGTTTAGAGAATGAGACCAGAATAAGCATTTGTTCTTTTTTATTGCTTTCCACTATGAAAACTCAAAGGTGTAATTCAGAAAAGTCTAACCAACATGGAGGCATCATAAAACATAATATCCCTAACATCTTATCATGAGTACTTCTAATTTACAGGTAGTGGGAGGAGAGGGGCAGAGACTAAATGCCTGCCATCCTCTCTGCTGCAGTGTGACAATCGTTCATTTCGCAGAGGAAGCAAACATCTGACTCCGCTCACCACCACCAAGACTCAGAGTCTCAGTCCCGGTGGCGTGATCCTTTGTGTACTCTTGCATTCCTAGGTATTCCTACTTGGCTCCTCCGTTTGAAACCTGAGAGTGCCTGGCCCAACCTGGCCCTGAGCTGAGCTTAATCACACATACCACCCATATCACGTTGTACTACCTGGAACATCCACTGCTGTATTACTACCTGAAGGCACCTCCTGTAAGTGGGAGAGAAAACTCCCAGGCTGCCAAAAATTTTCATTTTCACTACTGGAGCAAATTTTCACAAAGGAAAGGCATTCTACTTGCAAAATTTCTTGTGATTTTCCATTTAGATAGGATGCCCCTAGAATAAAAAAAAAAGTTGCAGCAGCAGGGCAGCTAGAGGGCCAAAGCTGAACACCAATGCAGAAGCAGTGCTTTGAGAAAACACAGCGTCCAAAGATGAACGGTGAAAATGCAGACTGTCAACTTCTGGAAACAGAAGACTAAGTCTTTTTCACCACTGTACCCCACAATGTTTCATAGGGAATAAGTACTGAATGCATATTGGCTGAATGAAATCAAGAACATCCCTGGGCCCATAGGACTCTAAGTAAATTCAGTAACTTGCTGATCCTTTCAAAATACTCTTTAAAAAAGTCCCAGCATCAATGCCACTGCAATGATACCACAACCTTTTAGTTAAAGGAGGAGCATGTAGCCCCATGCTGTAGCTATTTAGGGGGATCTACTTAGATGAGATGTTCTATAGAAGAATATAGATACGCAGAAAGGAACCTACTTTAAAAGAATTTAAAATAAAATCAGATTCTGTATTCCTTTGATGACAATTAATAATCACAATGCCTTGGTCATTATGGCACTTTGTTATCCTGAAGGAAAAAAACTGTTTTGGAGAAACTGAAGAACTTTCCTCTTGCTTCCTCACAGTAAAGCTAAAAATAAAGACACTGTGCTAAAGCCAATGGTATTCGGTTTTCATTCTGAAAGAAGGTGAAACTGGGTAGGTTACTATATATAAAGAAGTTAAAAGAATACAAAGTGATCTATAGGTCATCACAATGGTACTCAAACATCCTAATAAGTAGTGGGGCTGATGAGAAGAGACTCTCCACTGTCGATCTCTTTATCCATCAGTTAATCACGGGCTTCCCTAAGCAAATGGAATGTTTGCTTAGGGCTGCCAAATTTTATTTTGTGCCACTGACTATTTATAATTTAAGTCACTCATACTTGTATATCATGCCTTGTCCACCACCACCACCAAGACTATAAGACCTTGGAGGTCAGGAACCATCTCTCACCTACTCTCTCTAAACTACACAGTGGCTCAAATGCCATGTCCTCTACAAAGCCTTCCATGATGACATTCCTCCACAGCAGGTGCTCTCCCTGCAGCATCCTGCTGTGTTGAGTACCAGCACTTCCCCTTTAACTCAAGATTTTAGCACAATCTCAGTCCTCTAAATAATTTCAGCCTCTTAAGGAATTAAAAGAAGTTCTTTCTCAAAAAATAGCTGGCATTCATGTCCAAAATAATCAAAACTAAAAGCTAGCCATGAGTAGACACATATTAATCAAGCTAAATTACAGTATGATCATTTTTCTTCTAGCGCAATTATCTTTGGCTTTAAGATACAAATGAATCATTGGGGTTCTGAATCTCCTCTGGCAAAGAAACACAAGTGGGAGCTGAATGCTCAACATTGTGAGTGCCATCAGAACAAGCTCTATAGATGTGAATTTGCTAAGTTAATACTCCTTCATTATCTCCATTAGCTAACAGCGCACGTGTAGTCACTGCACATAATTAACTGCTCTAACAAACATGGACGTTTGAGATATTTCCTATAGACTCCAAATCTTCAGTAAGCAGCTCTCAACAATTCATTATATTAAGCATGCATGTCACCACACTCCTATTAAATATGCATGAGAACAAACACCATCCATGTTGCAAACTGTCCAACATCATCTTTAATGTAATTTACTACCTTTTAGATACTGTAATTATAATGGCACCCAGGTGCCACTATAATAAATATAAATTTAACTACCTGACTTGTAAATTACCAGTATTATAACTAATTCCACTTTCATTGAATTTTTAACATGCATTCAAGTGAGAATATTTTATGACACAAAGCATAAAATATTTATAAAGTTAATATGTTTTATGACATTGAAATGTCTAATTTAAAATCACATAAAGAGTGTTCGCTTCAGCAGCACATATACTAAAATTGTATAAAGAAGGGGTAAATTAATTTTCTTACACTGAGGTATTTTATAGACAAATAATTCAAAATTGAAATTTATCAAGAAATTAGCATGCAACATATTGATATGTACAAAAAAGTGCAATGGAAAGTATGATTTGTTGCAGTATGATGTCCTATTTCTAATCAAATACTTTATAGACTTTACAAATTCTACATGTATGCAAACTATTATAACAAAGACTAGATTTGATGCAAAAAAGAGCAAAAATAAAACTCACCAGAAAACGAAAATAAAATTTCAAATTAAGGCAAAAAATAAAATGCATCATTAACCTCAGATCATGTTACTCTAAACGTTATGGTTAGTATGGCCACAGGTTATTAACTTAAGCATAATAATGAAAATAAGAGAAATAGCCACAGTTTACATGTACCAAGGGCTTACTTCACTTACTGTGTCAGGCACTGTAATCAGTGCTTTACATTTATATCTCCTTTAGTTTTCACAATAACCCAGTGAAGGAGATGTTAATATTATCTGCACTTCACAGATGAGGGAAGTGGAGGTTTACACAGATTAAACGACTTGTCCAAGGGCTCGGCAGGAGAGTGGTCTGACTCCAAGCCTATCCTCCTAACCACACAGGCAGCACCCAGCTCCCAGCTCTGGATCTACTAGTTCCGTGTGTGGCCTTGGGTAAATCACCTGAAGTCTCTAAAGCTCATTTTCTTTAACTGCAAAATGTGAATAATATTAATATATGCCAGAATTACTGACAACTAAATAATACAGTTTATAAGAAAGTACTGTGCAAGTTGTGGAGCTACATAATACTGCCTGTTATGTTATTGATGAGATAAGAAAATAAAATGTTGAAAATAAAGAAAAACTGCTTATTGGCTCTTGGTCAAAATTTTCCAACAAAAATGGTATACCTAGGTAAACTTTCATGGTTGTTCATCTTGCTTAACATAGAAAGCATTACATAAAGGCAAATAAAGCATTATCTTTATTATATCCTAAGAGACAGATAGACAAGCACTAATAAATTAAGTTAGAAGTGAATAGTAAAACTAGAAATGCAACTTTGTAGATAGTTACCGTGAAAACTACCACCAAATTCACACCACCAGATTTGGCCTTTCAAAGATCTCTTCAAAACTAAGGCTTTTTAAAGTTGCCTGGATTCACTACCAGGCCCTAATTTACTATGATCCACAAACACATTCTGATTTCTGGCAATATTTAAATCCTTAGGCCTAGGAAGGAAAAATAATATTCAAAACTCACTATTCATTATTTTGGATAAGGGATATGTTATCATTGGGCTTATTTTTCCACAGAGCTTTGTGGCTTAGAAAATTATTTCACATGCGTTATGTCAACCAAGATCCTAATAGTTAAAAGAGGTATTTGAAAATTTGAGATCAGGAAACTGGAATTCATCAAGGTTAATAATGATAAGAAATCCATATATCTATACATCGGTGTTTTGTGTGTGTGTATGTGTGTGTGTGTGTATCAGCATGCAGATGTCCATCAACATGTGATTTTTGTCTATCTAGTGGCTTTCCACTTTCTTAATGTCTATATTGTTAATGACTTTTAAAAAGTATATATAGCCAAAAGAAAAAAGAGGAACAAAAGTGCCACATATTTCCAGTAATTCCTCTATTGACTTTCAAGGTCCTCATGTCATTAGGTGAAGAATAAGGGAACCTTTAATTGCATAAACCCACAAATATGCTAAGTCACATTTTCAGACATCTTTACGTGATGACTTTAAGAAGTAAGAAAATTGTAGGAGTATATAGAATCTCCAAGGTCCCACTTACCTCCTGGCCGTTCGTGTTCTCCATCAGTGTGTAAAAGCATGGCAATGGGCATCCCTACATTCTTCGATCTTCCAGCCACAACCACATTTTTCCCAAATGTTTCAATTCCTTAAAAATGCAGAGTTTGATTTAAATGAAAAATCAACAACAAGAAGCAAATTAAACATTTGAATGGCCAACTGAAACTTCTATAAAAACTTCTAATTAAATTTGGATTATTGTGTGGCTTATCTATAATGTGCCCACATTCATTATTTATAAATATTTCTTTTTACACTTCTCGGATTTGTCGCTTCCTCTCTGATTATGTCCTCATTAGAAAACCACAAACATTTTCAAGTTGCCATTAAATTACTTTTAAACACTGAGATTTACATGAAGAATTAGAAGTGCAGAGACTTAAAATATATTAACTACTAATTATAAAATAAGCAAAGTACAATGTCAAGCTTAATTGGCAATCAAACTTTGAGCAAATCTGGAACAAAATGAAGTGGGGAAAAAAGTATTTTTCACAAAGCTCATGTACTTTACTCCACAGGAGAGTGCTTTAGAGAAGTACTAACCTTAGAAACTTAGAAAAGTATGAAAGATAACACACTTTACCTCTTTGGGGCATAGTTTCTTCATAAGTAAAATGAAGAAGTTAAAATTAAGGTTTTTCCAAGTACTAACATTCTAAGAGGATGACACTAGGATCTGCTTTCCCTTGGAACTTTTCTCTCTTAGTTAGAAAACAGCAAATTCGAAAGGAGAAGATGCTGCCAGAAATGGAAGTGACAGTGATGGAGGCAGGAGAGTCATCCATATAAAAGACAATGTGGATCAATGAAAGTAGAGAGAAACATCTCTACACATCTCAGGGGTCTGTGACAGCATTACAGTATTAGAGCACAATTCAAAGATAAATATTTATAACGAGATCCTGGGTCATTAGAGATGGTTCAAATATGTTCTTCACATTTTGTTTTTAAAGATAAGAAAAAATATAATACATTGTGGAAAATGTACATCAAAATACATTAAGTTTATAGTTTAAAAGTAGAGAGACAAACCTACTATTCGGAAAATTCACTCCCTACATGGTGCAAGAGCAGTTACCTGTAATCTGGCACATGTTCCTCATTTTATTTTATTTTGGATTATTGTTTGACTTCTATAACTTTCCATCTTTCTACAGTCTGAAGTTTTATGGCTTATCATTTTCTTTCACCCAATACCACTGAGAAGGTTCCATCAAGGCAGCGCACAAATGCTCAGTCTGGCTCTGCGCGCCCCTGTCCTGTGCACTGCAAGTTACCAACCTGCTCGTTTGATTATTTCCCAGACAGCACTGGCAGTGGCGGGCATGAGAGAATGCTGGTCAAGGCACAGTCTTCCAATATTGATAATATGAAACCCATCAACATCTTTTTCAGGGGCAATGCCATTGCATACCGTTCGCTCATCCACATGGTCTGAAAAGTAAATAAAATTGGTCTAATTTTACAATTGTTCTTTATTTGGAAGTCTGGAAAATGAAATGTGAAGACCTACAGCTAGATCACTTAAGATTCAGCTTGAGTAAAGGTGTAAAGTCATGACTCTGTTCCTTTTCTTGCCAATGGCTGTAACTAACTGCTGTAAGAATATGCAAGGAGAGGGCCGGAAGTGGCTGGAGTGGTGAAAGGGAAAAATCTGAGAAATAAAACAATACCAGTGAGATCTGCAAACAGTCAGGTGATAAGTCTTTGCCTCAGTAAGTTTGCATATTTAAATCTATGTTTTTCCTATACAAGACATTTCCACAATTAGGTTTCTATTAAATATTTCTAGCTTTACAGATTAAAAGGGCTTTGTTAATATTAAAAATAGTCATAACATCATTAGTGTCTAGTTTCCTCCCAAATGACATAACAAAAAAGCAAATATAAAACACGAACACACACACGCCACACATATATACACACACGCGTGTGTCATTTCCCTAAAGCACTAGCACATTGAAATCCAAAATATCATTACGGTTTCCTATACGAAAGGAAAAGAACATAACTTAAGTAAAGAACTAATCAAATGAGATAGGAGACGCCCATCACCTCACTTTGAAAAGCAGTAAGTATAGAAATAGAAAATAGGCTCTTACTATTCTGTGCAGAGTAGCTTAGGTTACCTTAAACCCAACAATTAACCCTTGTGCCTAAAATAATAAAATAAAAGTACATTTGTTACATAAAAGTTTCTTTGTTCATTACATAATGGATGTCATTTAGACATAATTTTTTAAAACATTATCAAAGCCCAAGTTCAAATTGTTTTCAAGGAGTTATGCCTTGTCCTAGATCTTTTGTATTCTAAAAGTGACACTACTGCCATCTTACTTTAAATAGACCCAATTTGCCATCATTAGACTACCAAAGTCCTTTACATATATAAAAGTAGTAATTTGAATCATATTCAGATAGAATCATATTCATCTGGGTCTTTGGAAAGTCTCTCCAGTCAATAGGTTTCCACTTTCAATAACTGTATTCATTCTATAATGTTCTAGCAGAGCCTCCATCTATTTTCTCTGAAGTTAGAAGATGATTATAAAGGTTCTAGTAAAACTTCTTTAAAATTTTATGTTTAATTTACTATTTGAGGACCAAAATAGTGGTTCCTTTTTTAATCTGGATGATGATGGTGGTGATTATAGTGATGATTTATTTTTTAGACATCTACCCACTCATGCAAAAGCTTCATGCCATGGATATTTTTTACAATAAAATCAAAAGTTTCGTAATGAAAAGAAAAATAACTATATTTGAAATCTCCCTATTGAACTAGGACTTAAATTAGTTCATTTCTAAGTTCAAATTTGGCTAATATATGTATGGGTTGGCCATTGATTGAAAGAATTCAAAAAGCTCTTTTGTAAATTTTGAGAGCCATCATCTCACCAATAAGCCTGGGCTACACTGAATTTTGCCATCCACTGGTCTGTACTGTTCCATTCACTGAAAATAACGTTAAGTTGTAACAAATAATTCAACTCACACAACAGCTGAAACACTCCGGAAGAAATATAAGCATCTGAAAATTTGGAGGCAAGCATGAGAGACTGGTAATTACAGACCTGTCCTCTTACGTACTTCTTAAACTACAACGCAGTTCACAACTCAGGTCACCATTTCGTAACAGTTCTGTCTCAAGCTAATTAAGTAATAGTTTAAAAGACAGATGTGTGGACACACAAAAGGTGTTATGTAGAGAACACATGAAAACCAATTATTCATGTACTGGTTATTTAGACTAAAAGAGAAAGAGCCTACATGAGTACTAAAAATGTTAAGATCATAAAAATCTAGGAAACCAATTCATACACTATTTTTATGTAACTCTATATTATCTCAGGACTGGATTAAATCTCACATACACCCTATGCCAGGAGAGCTGTAACTTTTATTATGTAATGCACAGTGTATGGCAATAATATGAATTAGTGTCTCTTACATTTAAATAGGGCTTTGCAACACTCATGTTACCATCACAAAGTCTTCCCCTTTAATATTCACAGTTACTGGGGACTAAGGTAGAAAAGATATTATAATCTTAATTTTAAAGATGAAGCTCAAAAATTTGAGACTCATCCAATCTCAAACCACTACTGTGAGAAGACTCCAGAATTCAAATCCACATCTTTTTACCCTAAAACCAGTTTTTCCTTCTGTATTACAAAAAAGTCATAAATATTAATCATCTTGACTACCATGCAAAAATCAAAATCAGAGAGGGCCCCTCATCTCTTTTTTTTGTTGCTGAGGAAGATTTGCCCTGAGCTAACATCTGTTGCCCATCTTCCTCTTCCAGTATGTTAGCAGCCATCACAGCATGGCCACTGACACATAAGTGGTGTAGGTCCATGCCCAGGAACCAAGCCCAGGCTGCTGAAGTGGAGCATGCCAAACTTAATCACTAGGGAAGTAGGGTTGGACCTCCTCATCTCTTTTAATCAAGACATTTGATAATCCTAAAATATCTCAAGGAATATACTGTTTCTTCTAGGCCTCCAAATACAACACTATTCCTAGATTAACTAATACGTGTCTAAACACATGCAAAAAAAGGCATCAAATGTTTTACAACCAATACTACCTTTTGTTATATGAGTAAGAGAAATAAATACATTTTATGTTTTTGACTGACTCCTAATGAAAGTCGCCTGATGTCCTACCCCTGGGGCCCATCACTTGAAGAAAAGAAACAATCATGAGACTCAATAGCACCAATTGTTTCACAATGGTTATAAAACATTTCTGATTCAAAGAATACACTGGCAAACAACTAATCTATTAAGATCCTACTCAGATGAATGAGAAACCTGGCATTATTCACTTTGTGTGTGTTTTTCCTCTATATTTAAGATCACGAGAAGTCATTAAATCAAGCTGGAAGAAAAAAGTCATCAAATTAAATTCATAACATCGCAATAGAACAGCTCAGGGAGTGCCTTAAGGAACTACACTGTAGAACTACAAGACAGAATATATATTTTTGTGATTTATCTATAACACAGATAAGTGCCTTTGGACAGGAACAGAAAAAAAAGGAACAAATTACGGGTTTATTTGCCACCCAAGGATTTTTACATTACTGTTTAAATGTACCTCTTTTCACTTACTCAGTTCCTGTTGTATAAGTGCAAGCTCATTAGCCTAGTAAATAATATATGCTGTAGCTCAATACATCTTTTTCCTATAGTTTCCTCTCTCCAAGTGCTCCACCCCTTTTCCAATCGTCATCACACATTCTTAAATCTAGTCCCACCAAACTGTGTCCCATTCCCAAGCCCTAATCATTAATTTTTGCATTTCAGTGCTATTGCTCATAATTATTTTCCCATTACTAATTCCTTCCTTTTGGTTCTTTCATACCTTATTCATTCTTCAATAGATTGATCCATTTCCACCTGTTCCCTCATCACAAATTGCAATGATACTTTTTTCTCTTCTGTTCTCCCACTGAACTGCTATAAAAAGTACTTAGCAGATTAGTTCAGTTAATTGATCATATTATTCAATTATCTCTCTCACCTATGAGTGTGACCTTTTAGGGCACAGACCTTGTCTTATTAAACCGATTCACTCATAGCCTTCTCCATCTCAGTTGATGGCAATTTCACTCTTCTGTGCTACTTGCCAAAAAAACCTGGAGTCATCCTGAATGCCTCATTTTCTTTCACATATAACATCCAATCAACTGGAAAACCTGTTGGCTCTTCCTTCATAATATGTCTAGCACTTCATTTGTCTCATCAGGCCCATTGACACTACTTTGGTTTGAGTGACCATTATCTCTCCAGCCAGTTCTTGCAACAGCCTGGTAATTAATTCTCTGCTTCTATATGTGCATCCATACAATCTATTCAGAAAATAGTAGGCATTATATTTTTGAAATTCATGTCTGATAACACCACTCTTCTCTTCAAAACTCTGTTCTTCTTGCTGTTCCAACATATCAGGCATTTACTACCTTGGCTATAGCTCTTCTGTCTGCCTGGAGGCTTTTCCAAAAAAACTATCAATTTGACTAAATCCCTTTCTTTATCTTTGCTTAAATTCCATAGTCTCTGTAAGGACTATTCTGACCACGTTATTTAAAAATGTAGGTTCCATGTGTGATTTCTACTCAACATTTCTACTCAATGTTTTATTGGAAATCCTAGCTGGTGTAATAAGATGAGGAAAAGAAAAAAGAAGCCTAAAGATCATAAAGGAAGAAGTAAAACTCTCTAGTCACAGATGGCATGGTGTTTTATTTACAGAGAATATCCTAAAGTATTTACAAAACAACAAAACAAAAGAACTAATAAAGTGAATTTAGCAAGATCACAGAGTACAAAGCCAGTATACAAAATATCAATTGTATTTCTGTATACAAGCAGAAAGTACTAGAAAATTAAATTTTAAAAATTCTATTTACAATAGTTTACAAATCATAAAATGCCTAGGAGTAAACTTTAGCATTTTGAGGATGACCTCTATAATGAAAATGATAAATCACTGCTGACAGATGACCTAAGTAAATGGAAGGTGTATCATATTCATGGATTAGAAGACTCAATAATGTCAATTCTTCCAAATTGATCTATAGGTTCAATGTAATCTCAATCATAATCCTATGAGGTTTTTTGGTAGAAGCTGATAAAATGATTCTAAAATTTATATGGCTATGCAAAGATCTTAGAATCTCCAAAGCAATCTTGAAATTGAACAAAGTTAGAGGACTTACAATACGTGACTTCAAGACTTGCTACAAAGCTACAGTAATCAAGACAGTGTAGTACTGGTGTAATGATAGACAAATAGCTCAATGGAACAGAATAGAGAGCCCAGCTTTCGACTCACAATTATATAGTCATTTCAGTTTTTACAAAGGTGTCAAAAGCAATTCATGGGAAAAGGAAAGCCTTTTCAACAAATGATACTTGAACAACTTGAGAGCCATATAAAAAAAGAAAACAAAAAATCCTGAACCACAATCTTTACTTCACACAGAAAAATTAATTGGAAATGGATTATAAACCCAAATATAAAAGCTAAAACTAAACATTTCTGAGAGAAAACTTTAATTTGTGTGCTGGGTGAAGGCTAAGTTTTCTTAGAAGGAACACAAAAAGTATAAAGCATAAAAGAAAAAAATTGATCAATTAGACTTCAGAAAAATTAGGAATCTTATGCTTATGAAAAGACACCATTAAGAAAGTGGATAGGAAGAAATGAAGAAATCCTCTGATAAATATCTGACTCAATTAGCAAATACAACGTAATGATTATAGGTATTCCAGAGAGAGAAGAGGAGAACAGAGCAGAAAGCTTGCTCAAAGAAATAATACCAGATAACTTCCCAAACCTGGGAGAGAAGTTGGCAATGCAAGTGAAAGCAGCCAACAGATCTTCTAACTATATCAATGTAAAACCCCTACCAGGCTTTCAGTGGATTTCTCAGCAGAAACCTTGCAGGCTAGGAGAGACTGGATGAGATATTCAAATCTCTGAAAAATAAAAACTTTCAGCCAAGAATACTCTATCCTGCAAAAACATCCTTCAGATATGATAGAGAAATAAAAAATTTCCCAGATAAACAAAAGCTAAGGGAGTTCATTGCCACAAGACCCCCACTACAAGGAGGCCCTTATACCTGAAAAAAAAGAAGAAAGGCGTTACAAAACCCTGCGTAAGGAGATAAATAGGTAGACAAAATCAGAAAATTGTAGCTATCCCTCAGAACAGGTTAGCAAACACTCAAACACAACATTAAAGATAAAGGGAGGAAAAGGCCAAAAATAAATAAATTCTTGTCATTTTAACCACAAACTCACAATACAAGATGGAATAAGATATGACAAAAACAATGTAGGAGGCGAAGAGGAAAGGGATGGAATTTGTTTAGTCTAAGGAAATAAGAGGTTATCAGAAAATAGACTAACTCATCTATGGGATTTTTCACACAAACCTCATGGTAACCACTAAACAAATAAGTAGAACACAGACACAAATAATAAATAAGGAGAAAACTAAGAAAACCAGCATAGAAAACTACCTAACCAAGTTGGGAGTCCAAAATACATGGGACAAGAAACAAAAGAAATGCAGGTGAACTGGAAAATGAGCAATAAAATGGCAGCATTAAGCCCTCATATATCAATAATTACTCTAATTGTAAATGGATTGAATTCTCCAATAAAAAGACACAGAATGGTAGGATGGATTAAAAAACAAGACCCAACAATATGCTGCCTCCAGGAAATGCATCTCTGCTCCAATAACAAACACAGGCTCAGAGTGAAGGCATGGAAGATGATATTCCAAGCTAATGGTAAACAAAAGAAAGTAGGTGTTGCCATACTTATATCAGACAAAGTAGACTTCAAGACAAAACAGGTTTGACGAGATCCAACATCCATTTAGGATAAAAACTCTTAACCAAATCAGGATAGAAGGAAAGCACCTCAACATAATGAAGTCCATATATGACAAACCCACAGCCAACATCACACTCAGTGGGGAAAAACTGAACGCCATCACTCTCAGAACAGGAACAAGATAAGGATGCCTACTATTACCACTCTTATTCAACATAGTACTTGAAGTTTGGGCCAGAGCAAGTAGGCAAGAAAAAGGAATCCAAATAGGAAATGAGGAAGTGAAACTGTTGCTGTTTGCAGACGACATAATTTTATATATAGAAAACCCTAAAGAATCCATCAGAAAGCTATTAGAAATAATCAACAGCTACAGTAAAGTTGCAGGGTACAAAATCAACTTACAAAAATCAGTTGCATTTCTATACTCTAATAACTAACTAACCAAAAGAGAACTCAAGAATACAATCACAATTACAACCACAACAGAAAGAATAAAATATCTAGAAATATATTTAACCAAGGAGGTGAAAGACCTATACAATGAAAATTATAAGACATTACTGAAAGAAATCAATGATTACATAAAGAAATGGGAAGATATTCCATGCACATGGATCAGAAGAATAAACATAGTTAAAATGTCCATACTATCCAAAGCAATCTACAGATTCAATGCAATCCAAATCAGAATCCCAATGACATTCTTCACGGAAATAAAACAAAGAATCCTAAAACTCATATGGGGCAACAAAAGACCCCCAATAGCTAAAGCAATTCAGAGAAAAAAGAATAAAGCTGGAGGCATCATAATTCCTGACTTCAAAATATACTACAAAGCTATAGTAATCAAAACAGCATGGTACTAGTACAAAAACAGGCACACAGATTCATGGAACAGAAGTGAAAGCCCAGAAATAAAACCACACATTTACAGACAGCTAATCTTTGACAAAGGAGCTAACAACGTACAATGGAGAAAGGAAAGTCTCTTCAATAAATGGTGTTGGGAAAACTGGACAGCCACATGCAAAAGAATGAAAGTAGAACATTATCTTTTGCCACACACAAAAATTAACTCAAAATAGATCAAAGGCCTGAAGGTAACACCTGAAACCATAAAAGTTATAGAAGAAAATATAGACAGTACACTCTGTGACACTGGTTTTAAAGAGCTCTTTTTGAATACCATGTCTTCTCAGACATGGGAAACAAAAGAAAAATAAACAAGTGGGACTTCATCCGACTAAAGAGCTCTGCAAGGCAAAGGAAACCAGGATCAAAACAAAAAGACAATCCACCAAGTGGGAGAAAATATTTGCAAATCATATATCCAACAAAGGGTAAATCTTCACAATATATAAAGAACTCACACACTGAACAACAAAAAAACAAAACAACCTGATCAAAAAATGGGCAGAGGATATGAACAGTCATTTCTCGAAAGAAGATATATAGATGGCCAATAGGCACATGAAAAGATGTTCAACATCACTAATCATTAGGGAAATGAAAATCAAAACACTAAGATATCACCTTACATCTGTTAAAATGTCTACAATCACCAAGACAAAAAGTAACAAATGTTGGAGAGGTTGTGGATAAAAGGGAATCCTCATACACGGCTGGTGGGAATGCAAACTGCTGCAGCCACTATGGAAAACAGTACAGAGATTTAAATAGAAATAGCCTATGACCCAGCTATCCCACTACTGGGTATTTTTCCAAAGAACTTGAAATCAACAATTCAAAGAGACTTATGCACCCTCATGTTCATTGCAGCATTATTCACAACAGCCAAGGCATGGAAGCAACCCAAGTGCCCATCAACTGATGATTGGATAAAGAAGATGTGGTTTATATATACAATGGAATACTACTCAGCCATAAAAAAGACAAAATCGTCCTATTTGCAACAACATGGATGGACCTTGAGGGTATTATGTTAAGCGAAATAAGCCAGAGAAAGAGAAAGACAGACACCATGTGATTTCACTCATACGTGGAAGATAAACAAACAGACGGACCAAGAGAACAGTTCAGTGGTTACTAGGGCAAAGGAGGCTGGGGGGTGGACACAAAGGGTGAAGAGGAGCATTTATATGGTGACAGACAAACAACAATGTACAAGTGAAATTTCACAATGTTGGAAACTATTATGAACTTAATAAAAAAAAAAAGAAGAAAAAGAAAATGGACAGGCAAGCCAAAGACTGGGAGAAAATATTTGTAAAACACATATCTGACAAAGAACTTGTATCCAGATATATAAAGAACTCTCATAGCTCAATCATTAAAAGATAAAAAACTCCATCATTTAAAATGAGCTTAATACTTAAACAGGCATTTTACAAGGGCAAGTATTCAAATGGACAATATGCATGCGAAAAAAATCAGAAGAGTGGTTACTTGAGAGTGAGAATGAAAAGGAGGGACAGGGATTGACTGGGAAGGGACATGAGGAAACTCTCAGTTGATAAAACGATTCTATATTTTGATAAGAGTTTAAGTTACATGGGAGTTTGCATTTTTCAAAACTTAAGGAATACTACATTTAAGATATGTGCACTTCAATGCATGTAAATTTCACATGCAAACATAAATATTGAACTGTAATTAATGATATGCACACTGAAGTTTTAGAGGTACACTGTGTCCTTTTTTAAATCCTTTAAAAATAAGATTGATGGGTGGATGAATAAATGGATAGATGTGACAAAACAAATATAACAACATGTGAACAATTATAGAATCTAAGTTAGGAATATATGGGTGTTCACTGTGCCATTCTGTTAACTTCTCTGTATGTTTCAGATTTTTCATAACAAAATATTGAGGGGAAAAACAAAACTACAACTTGTCCCCCAACATCACGATCCTCTTTACCATGCTCTGCTTTTTCTTTTTTCCTATAGTGTATCAACTTCCAATAAATGTAATTGCTTATTTTCACTGTGCTTATTTTTTATTGTCTGTCTCTCCTGCTACCACAACAACAAAAATTTTGTCTGTGTTTTTCACTGATGTAACCCTAGCACAAAGAACAGTACCTGGAAATTTAGTGAATAAAAGACTACTATTACCCCTGATTTATAGAAGAAGAAACTAAGACAAAATTAATGAATAAGTGAGAACAATTAGAACAAGACTACCATAAGGAAAAGATGTCTCATCCTTCTATAACCTCTGATATCTATCTTTAAAAAATATGATGAAAAACCAAAGGTGCTGTGGGGGCCTAGAATTGGCCACCCCAAGACACGTCTCTTTGGCATGAGGATTATTTGGGGCTGGTTACTTTTAATAAAAACTGCAGACAGGAAAGGAGCTCTGAGAAGCAGAGTTTACTTACCCTTTGTTACAAAAGATTTACATTGCAAAGGAAATCTTCATCTGTAAAGATGCTTCCCTCTCTGTACCAGGAAGAAGGGGGGATGACCTGACCTTATCTCTAGAAACTCTTAATCAATGCCAAAGGCAAGGACTTAAATCTGCATAATAATCTTATTCTTGTTTTGGGCTTGTCTGGTAACCTCCTGTAACTGACTCCCCCGACCCCAACATCCTCCTTTGTCTTTAGCTGGATATGATAATTAAGGTGGTGGCTTCAGCCATTTTGGCGAGTTGCTCACCTTGCCTGAGCCTCTCCCATGCATACATCTTATAAAGCTTTGTTTAATTTTCTCCTGCTATTCTGTCTCATGTGAATTTAATTTGTTCTCCTGCCAGACGAACCCAGAGAGGGTAGAGGAAATGTCCTCCTCCCCTACAGTGGCTTTCATTAAAATCCTGATTTGTCAATATCTTTGTATCTGCCATCATTAGATATCTGGCACTTTATATTCTCTGATACAAGTTTTTTTTTTAATTTTTATTGCATTGATAGGTTACAATCTTGTGAAATTTGATACAAGTTTAACATAAAAGATTCATGTTTGTTTTTCACTTATTTCTTCCTTTGAGGACTAAAAATCAGAAATTTCAGGCAAAGCTTTATGCTAATTGGTTAAAGTCCACACTCTGAAGATGAATATAAGGCCCTGAAAAATTCACTTGTTTATTCACTCAGCAAATATTTACTGTCTACCACGTGCCTGGCACTGTTCTAAGGGATTACGATACACAAGTGAAACAAACAGACAAAATTCTTATCCTCTGGAGTTCACATTCTAATGGAATAAATGTCTGCCTAACCAAATTACTTAGCTATAGCCTCTTAATGAGTTAATTATTTTCTAAGAGTAGATGAGAGAGAGATTTTTGCAAGCTGTGTTCACTGTCTCAAGCCAATAAATAACGTTTAAGTTACACTCTCTGGGTTCTACATCAAGGTTTCAAGACAGAAAATACTTATCAGATGCTTATCACTTGCCCAATATCATTTAAAAGTTGTTTCATCATCCAGGAGTGAGGGGACAAAAAAGGAATGGGAAGTGACTCTAATCTCACTGTGCTACTCCACCCCCAGATGTGAGAATCCAGTAGAGATCGGAGGTGGAGTGGGAGGTGTTCTCTGGGCCAGAAAAGGGTGGATCTGGCCCTCCACCCTTCTTTAGCCTCTTCCTCCTATAGCCACAGAGACTGTACAAGATGTTCCCAGGAAGGCTTACTTCACAGGCTATAAAAAATAAATAATGGAGTGGGAACCCACACATCATGCAAAATTTGCCCTTAATGACTTTCTAGAGTGCTCTGAAGAGTACATGGAGATCCAAACGTCACCTTACTCTTCAGAAGCAGTGTTGAAGACAGCCTGGTTTATTAAGCCCTTGGTTTCCTGGGCACTATACACAGTGACTTCTGTCAAATAGATAGCACTGCACTCGAAGCAGTGTATATTCTATAGAGGAAAAAACTCAGATAAGGGAGCATGTCTATTCTAATGAGCTTCTTTTACACACAAGGGACAAGCAGAGATTCTGTATTTTGGGGATTTTGCTTGCAAACTTCTCAAGGACAGTTAGTCTCAAATTGTTTTCTAACTATCCCTTTCCCCTGGTGCCTAGCACAGAGTTATACATAAATTGGATTCTGGGCAAATATTTTTTGGAACTGGTAAATGAATGGAGAAGGTCAGAGAGCAATCATATAAATAGATCTTTTAAAAGACTTTCTACAAAGAAATATCCAAATGTTTCAAAGGACCTTTTGAAACAGAGTAAATTCTTTATCAAAACTGAATGCACTCAAAAATAGATGAGGATATCACGATAAAGGAAAAAGAAAAGGATGAAAAAGAAAAGAAGTAACTACTGTTGTTCCAAGAAATTTTGGATTTTGAAAATACTTTGGAAGTAAATTATCTTGTTACATGATATAGCCTGTTTATGAGAGTAATTGCTCAAAAAGACATAATTCTATAGATCTGAGGGACTAAATAACTCTTGGAATGGTGTCCACCTGGGCATGAATAGGGAAAATAAGTGGTTACAGGGGCCAACCAATTCCATTAATATGTAAATCACATGAAAGTGATTTACTCAGCTTCCAGAATAAACATTAACCTTGTAAAAAATCACTGCTTGCTTAATACTGCCATCATGTGGTTAACATAATCCATACACAGGAGAATTGTGTTCCATTTTGTTCCTTTTGCATATAAATTCCTTGAGAAAAATGTTATCTATGAGAATTTTTTTTTTTAAAGTAGATAAATGATATTGTGGGGATGAATTTGTTTCTATGTGAACACTTAAATCACACCAGAAAGGACTTTAACAAAATATTCTGTTAGAAATCTGGCTTTTTTTCTTTGAATAAACCTCAAATGCATAAATTGGTTGAATCAATTCATGGCTTGTGACAGAATCACAACAATGGTCTAAGCAGAATCTGATTTTAAATAACTAATTAATTAATTTTCATAATAAGCTAGGAATATATAAATCCATCACCCAAAACAAAAGTTATGGCCTTGACAATAATCTGTATTTAACCATATAATCCACCCAATAACCCATTCCCTTTCCTGCTCCAACCTGACATCAACTTCATCCTGCATACTGTGCTTATCATTCCCTTGACTTCCCTTCCATACAGTTTTATTGCATTTATTTGTATTCCTAATAGATTTTGTCTTTGGTTTTATTTTTAAAAATAGCTTTATTTAAGAATATTTGAATATAATAGAAATGCACATATGTAAAGTGTACGATCTGATAAGCTTTGACATATGTATATACCTGTGAAACCATCACCACAATCAAGATAACGAACACATCCACCACCCTGAAAAGTTTCCTCACACCCCTTTTCCTTATCCCTTCCCCCCTCCCTTTCCTGTTCCCTCACTTTCTATCACCTGCAACCACTTGCTATGGACTGAATTGTGTCCCCCGTAATTCACATGTTCAAGCCCCAACCTCTAGTGTCATGGTATTTGGAGATGCGGGTTCTGAGAAGTAACTGGGTACAGATGAAGTCATCAGGATGGGACCCTTATGATGGGATTAGTGTCCTTATAGGAAGAGACACCAGAGAGCTTGCTCTTTTTCTCCACCATGTGAGGATACAGAAAGAAGGACCATCTGAAAGTCAGGAAAACAGTTCTCACAAAAACCCAACCATGCTAGCACTCTGATCTCAGACTTTCAGCCTCGAGAACTGTGAGAAAACAAATTTCTGTTGCTTAGCCACTCAGTCTATGGTATTTTGTTATGGCAACCTGGCAGACCGATAACATCTGCTTTCTGTCACTATATATCAGTTTGCATTACATAGACTTTTATACAAACAGAATCATAGAGTATGTATGATAAGTATGTATAAGAGTATATTCTTATTAGCCTGGGTAATTTCACTCAGCATAATTATTCTGATATTCATCCATGCTGTAGTGTGCATCAATACTTCATTCCTTTTTATTGCTGAGTAATATTCCATTGTATGAATATACCACAGTTTATATCCATTCACCTGTTGATGGGCATTTGAGTTGTTTCCAACTTTTCATTATTACAAATAAAGCTTCTATGAACATGTGTATATAAGTCTTTATATTGACATATGTTTCCTTTTCTTTTAGGTAAAAACACAGACAGGGAATGGCTGGATCATATAATAGATATATATCCACGTAACTTTTTCTTTTTTTTAAAGATTGGCACCTGAGACAACATCTGTTGCCAATCTTTTTTTTTTTCTACTCCCCAAAGCCCCTCAGTACAGTTGTATATTCTAGTTGTAGGTCCTTCTAGTTGTGCTATGTGTTTTGACCATTCAGGGTACTAACTATGCATTTCCATGTGAATCTGACCATCAGTTTGTCAACTGCTACAAAAAAGTATGCTGGAATTTTCATTGGGACTGCCTTGAATCTGCAAATGAATTTGAAGATAACTGACATCTTAACAATATTTAGCCTTGCAATCTATAATCATAGTATATTGATCTATTTATTTAGGTCTTCTTTAATTTCTCTCAATAATGTTCTGTAGTTTTCAATGTACAAGTTTTTCACATTCTTTGTCAGATTTATGTCTAAAGATTTCATATTTTTGATGCTATTTAAATATCTTTTTTCATTTCAATACTTGATGTTTGATAATAATATATAGAAAAATTGATTTTTGCATATTAATCCTGTATCTTCCAATTTCTTAAAACTCATTTATTAGTATTAGTAGCCACTTCTTCCTAGATTCCATTGGATTTTCTACATAGACATTCATGTTATCTGCTTTTTATTCTCTTTTTCTTGCCTTATTGTGCGGGTTAGCATCTCCAATACAATGTTGAATAGACACGGTAAGAGTGGATATCCTTCAGTGGAAGAAAACATTCAGTCTTTCATAGTCAACTTTGACGTTAGCTGTAAATTTTTCATACATGCCCTTTATCAGCTTGAGGGAGTTTCTTTTATTATTAGTTATAGGACAGCTTTTTATCAGGAATCAATGATGGATTTAACCAAATATTTTATCTGTATCTATTGAGATGATCATATTTCATTTTTAGTTTAACATGATGAAATGCATTGTTTGATTTTCTAATGTTAAACCAACATTGCATTCCTGGAATAAAACCCATTTGGTCATGAAAAATTATCCATTTTATATATATCATTGAATTTATTTGTTAAGTTTTTTAAATACCTTCTGCATTTATGTTCATGAAGGATACTGGTCTGTGATTTTACTTTCTTGTAATGTCTTTGTCTGCTTTTTGGTATCAGGGTAATGGTGACCTCATATAATAAGTTTGGAAGTATTCCCTCCTCTTCAGTATCATTTTTTTCTTTAACTATTTGGTAGAATTCACCAGTAAAGCCATCTGAATATGCAGCTTTCTTTGTGGAATGGATTTTAATTACAAAGTCAATTTTTTAATAGAGTTATTCAGGGTATCTATTTCTTCTTGAGTGGGTTTGGGCAATGTGTGTCTTTCAAGAAAGTTGTTCATTTTATCTAACTTGTCAAATTAACTGGCATAAAGTTGTTTACAATATCCCCTTTTATCCTTTTAATATCTGTAGAATACTACCTCTCTCATTGCTGATATTGGCATTTTGTATACTCTTTTATCCCTGATCAGTCTAGCTTTTGTTTAATTGATTTTTTTCTTTATTTTTCTGTTTTCTATTTCATTAATTTCTGCTCTGGTCTTTATTTTGTTCTTTCTTGTCCTTACATTGTCTTTAATTTGCTCTTCTTTTTCTAGTATCTTAAGGTGGAAGCTAAGGTTATTGATTTGAAACCTTTCTTCTTTTCTAAGATAGGTGCTTAGTGCTATAAGTTTTCCCCTAACTACTGCTTTAGCAGCATACAATAAATTTTGATAAGTTGTGTTTTCATAAAAAGTTAAAAATAATTTCTAACTTCTCTTTTATTTTCTTATTGGACACATGTGTTATTTAGAAGCATGCTATTTAGTTTCCAAATATTTGGGGATTTTCCAGACATTTTCCTGTTCGTGATTTTTTATTTAATTCCATTGTGGTCAGGGAATGCACTTTGGGTAACATGAATCTTTTTATATTTGAGATTTGTTTTATGGCCTAAAATACATTATATCTTGGTAAATGTTCTATGTAAATGTGAAAAAAATGTGTATTCTGTTGTTTGCTGGGAGAGTGTTCTACAAATGTCAATTAGGTCAAATTGGATGATTTTGTACTTCAAATTTATATCCTTACTGATTTTCTGTCCATTTGTTCCCTCAATTATTGAGAGACAGGTACTGAAATCTACGACTACAATTTTGGATGTGTCTATTTTCCTTAAAATTCAATTAGTTTTTGTTGTCTTCATAGGTATATAAATGAATAAGACTGTTATTTCTTTTTGATAAACTGACTCCTTTATTTCTGTGTAATGATCATCTTTATCCCTGGTAATATTCATTGTTCTGAAATATGCTTTGCCTGATATAACATAACCACTCCAGCTTTCTTTTGATTAGTGCTAGCATGGTACATCTTTTCCACCCTTTTGCTTTTAACCACTCTGTGTCTTTATACTTGAAGTGTGTTTTTTGCTGGCAGCATACACTTGCATCTTGCTTTTTATCCAATCTGACCACCTCTGATATTTAATTGGATTATTTACAACCTTACATTTTATGTGATTAAATCTATCATCTTCCTATGTTTTTTCATTGTCTTTTCTCCCTTCCTTTAGAATTGAGTATTTTTAATGATTCCATTTTATCTCAATTATTAGTTTATTAGCTATAACTCTTTGTTGTGTTATTTAGTGGTTGATTGTGATTTTATAGTATATATTTTTAACTTATCTCAGTCTACCCTCAAGTGATATTATATCAGTTCACTATAGTATAAGAATCTCACAAAAATATCCTACCATTTCTTCCCTCTTGACTTTTGTGCTATTGTTGTCACACATTTTACTTTTATATATGTTATAAATCACATATTATATTGTTTTTATTTTTGGCTAATATGAATTATATGCTAAAATGATTTGAATAATAAGAAAACTATCACATATATTTACTTATGTAGCTACCATTTCCAGAACTCTTCATCCTTTGACTAGATACATATTTCCATCCAGTATCACTTCCTTCTGCCTGAGGGACTTCCTTTAACATCTTTTATAGTATGGGTCTGCTAGTGATTGTTTTCAGCTATTTCTGGGTTCTTCCTTCCCTAAGTGTTTGAAAAAATACTTTATTTTGCCTTTTTAAAAAGATATTTTCACCAAGTACAGAATTCATGGTCAACAGGTTTTTTTCTTTCAAGACTTTAAAGATCAAGATGTTCCACTGTCTTCTTGCTTACATTGTTTCTAACAAGACATCTGCTGTCTTCCTTCTTTTTGTTTGGTATGTAATATGCCATTTTTCTCCTTCTTGCTGCTTATAATATTTTTTCTATCACACTGGTTTTGAACAACTTGATTATGGTGTTCTTTGGTATAGTTTATTCTTATTTCATGGGCTTGGAGTTTGTTGAGCTTCTTAGATCTGTGGGTTTATAGTTTTCATCAAATTTGTTTGTGTTTTTAATCTGAAATCTCATTCACTTATGAAAGGATATTTATTTCTTATTCATGTAAGGCTCCATAAGAATCTCACTTCCCTCCTTCTTGTAATTTACAATCATCTGTAATACCTAGCTTCCATGATAACTGCAACAAAAAGAGGAGTGGGCATGGGGGTACAGTAACTCTTAACCATCTCAGTCCAGAAGTGGCTCAAAAACGTCACTTCCTCTCACAGTCCAGTAGCCAGTAGTCACACAACCCCAGTTTAATTGCTAAAATAAGCTGAGAAATGTAAGGGAACACGTGGATATTTGGAGTACTTTGTTTGTCTCTGACACAGGAGAAAGCAGGTCTGAAATAGAGAATGACAGAATTAAAATTATTTCAGAGGATGTTGGCTGGGAAGGGCTCTCTGAGGCTGTGGCACTTCAGCTGAGACCTGAAGGGCAGAAAGAAGTCAGCCCTGGTATGTCTGAAAGATAATCAATGTAGTGGTCAGAGGCTAAAGCCCTATTCAAGTAATAAAATGTACATTATCCTAGCATGTCCTGTGTATAATAAATACTACAGCTAAAGGTAGCTTTCAAGTGTATTGGGAGTATAAGATCCTCATCAAATCTTGATCAGTGACAGAACTTACATACTACTCTCTTAGAGGTAGAAAAATATGAAGGATTAGACTTGAATAACAATAATCACCACAACAAAAAACAGTGGCTGAGAAACTACAGGGTTCATTCATCCCAGCAATAACATTCACTAAGAGTCTACCATAATACAGAGTGGATTTCAATAAAATGTTGACAGCAATTCTCACTGCTTTGGTGGAACTAACAGACCAGTCAAGGAAACATATTACTAGAAAAGTAACGAAATATTCTTTGTGGAATTGTTCTGAACACTCAAACACAGAACTAGGGTTTCTCCCTAGAGAAAGGGGAAAAAGTGCTATAGCAAAGGCCAAATCAAAATTTAGAAATAAACAGTGGGGCCGGGCTGTTGGTGTAGTGGTTAAGTTCGCATGCTCCACTTTGATGGCCTGGGTTTCATGGGTTTGGATCCTGGGAGCGGACACACACCGTTTATCAAGCCATGCTCTGGTGGTGTCCCACATACAAAATAGAGGAAGACTGGCACAGATGTTAGTTCAGTGCCAATCTTCCTCACCAAAAAAGAAAAAGGTTTAGAAATAAACAGAATAAATGGCTCTACAAATATGAAAGAGTCCAGGATGATGAAAATTTCCCACTCTGGTCAAGAACGTTAAAAATAGAGTAATAAATATTCTGCACACATAAATTTTATAATCTCACAAGAAAAGTAATTATGGCAAGACATTTTTTCCTCCAAATGAAGAATCAAGTTTTAGACAAATATATGTATCTACACGTTTACTAATTAGGTCAATATCCTCATTTTTATGCCTACTAATTACTAGTAAATTTTATATTTGTTAAACCTACACAGTGAATTCTAACTCTTCTTACTTACCCTCTCCAGATTTAATCATAGTCAGGACAGGAGGAGAGAAGCACCTACATCTGACTGTTTTTACTTCTCCCTGGTTTTAGGACCAGCAACAGGAGAAACAGCCAGGCCATGTGACTGTGGACACACGATTCTATCCTGAGTATTTCCTGACCAAAGTTGCACAGTTTCTGAACATAAACAGAGGGTTGGCCTGTGACACACTCATTACCACCACAGAAGACAGAATTCCAACTCATTTCCTTGCTTTTTACCCAAACGAGATGCATGGAAACTCCTTGTAAATTCTGTTTAATCCTTAGGCAAACTGGTCCTTCAACATCAGAATTATAATTTTACTTTAGAATTTCTTTTACTTAAGATATTGCCTTAATGGCAAAAAATAATCTCTGATTTCTAATTGTGAAATAATTTAGAATCCAGGTTATTAACCAAATTATAGAAAACTGGAGGTGTAATCAACTAGAATCGTTTCATTTGTTCATTTGCTCATTGTCTCGTTATAATAACCTCATAAGACACGTACAGGAGAGGCTATCTCAACTCACTTCCACAGCCAACCTACCAAAATGGCTGAGTTCCATTTCTTCTGTAAAACATGCAGGCCAATGCCCAGGGCTTGCCGAACCTATCAGAAAGTAGTTACTAAACTAGTCTTGTCCCTACCCAGTTGAGTTTCATAATAATCAAGAGACAACTGTGTGTATTTCCCAATCTGTTTTTGCCAATTCTGTCACAGTGAATTATGTAATTTAATTAAAAATGACATAAACAAATGACAATGGAATGTGAAAAGAAAATAGTTGCTATTTCTATGAAAACTAAGTTGAACGTTCTGGAAAGACTCTTGAGAACTAAAAAAAATTATTAGTAACTTAGATAAGGGCAAGACAGCTACGAAGATTGGGAGACATTTTAAAATCTAGATAAATTTTCACTTAGTATCACTCAAACTGAAAATTATAAGCAATGAATCATAGGTATTATTAATACCAGAAGATGACACAAAATTCCAGTCAGTAGGTTCCCAAGAGTCTTGGACCTACATCAAAAGATTGACGAATGAGTATTTAAATGCTTTATGCTATAATATAATGTTTAAGGTAAACATGCATTGTTTTATGCTTTTCTACTTTAACCAACTTTTTCTATTAACCAACAAACCTTATGTCCCAGTATAATGGAGGTTAAGTAGGTTAAGTAATGTAGATGAGTCTCTTCATCTGTAAAATGAAGATAATTCCTACTCAAGGCTGTTCTGAGGATTAAATAAAATCATTCATATAAAGGAATACCTGCCACATAGTAAGCACACATCACTCACTAGCTAACACTGATATATATGCTTGTGAGGATAGTAACATCATGGTTAAAAGTAATGGCAAGGGACCAGTCTGCCTGGATTCACATCCAGGCTCAATTACTTACCAGTTCTGTGACCTTAGGGGAAACTACTTAACCTCTCTGTGCCTCAAATCTCTCATCAGTACTATGTACGCAATAATAGCTCCAACTCCACAGGATTATTGTGAGGATTCAATGAATTAATAAACGTAAAGTACCTGAGACATAATAAATTTTAGCCACTATTCCTTTGTACATTATTGGCTTCTCAGCAAGATAGAAAATTGCCATGTCTCAGAACATCCAGATATTTGTTACTACCATGGTCCCTTTGGCTCTACGTTTCTCATTCTCTAAAATGAAGTCAGGACTCAAGAAATTTATTTTAGTACAGACAGATTACCAGTGCCATCTAGTGGTAAACTGCTAATAAATTCATCAAAAGAGGAATGTTGCCCATAACGAGGGAAAAAATCTACAGATATGAATTTAATTTTTTTAAGACAAACTAGATTTAATGTAGTTATTTTTAAATTTGTGACTTTTTTAATTTTTACTTTTTAAATTTTTTTTAGGAAGATCAGCCCTGAGCTAACAAATGCTGCCAATCCTCCTCTTTTTGCTGGGAAAGATTGGCCCCGGGCTAACATTCGTGCCCATCTTCCTCTACTTTATATGTGGGACACCTGCCACAGCATGGCTTGACAAGCGATGCACAGGTCTGCACGCAGGATCCAAACCTGGGAACCCTGGGCCGCCGAAGCAGAATGTGTGAACTTAACTGTTGTGCCACCAGGCTGGCCCCTGTGACATGTTTTTAATAACTACATGTAGTACAAATACAAGTGGGGGAAATTTTAAAAACTGCAAACTGCAAGATGATTGCTTAGCAAATACAGTGCAAAAAAGAGATTATTTTTTTGCATGAGCCAAACAATTGGGTTTAAACCCACTGCCAAAATTTTTTGGACAGATTTGTGATGTTAACAAAGCCCTGATGTTTCCTAGAACTTAATTTCCTATGATATAAAATGAGAGTGTTGCACGTGTTGAATTCCTTTTCCAGTTATAAAAATAAGTGATTAATCACTACACTGGTTTCAACATGATGTATCTACAGTATTATCTGTCAGAAGCATTTTTCTCAAGGGGAAACCTTGATGACCTCTAACATCCTTCCAAACTTTTTTTTTTTAACGCAGCCATATTGGAGGAAAAGAATCTGAAATGTGAATTTTTGGTGTGATTTAAACAAAACAAAAGTTGTAATATATACCAAGATATTAAGTTCTATTGTTGGATAAATTAAATACTGATGCCGTACAAAGATCTCACATCAAGAGCTTTACTTTCTGCAAATCTAAACTTAACAGAAGACCTCAAAACTGCACAAAACTACTGTAATCTATACTATACTGGCAGTCCTTGCTTTGTTCAGTTGAAATATGCATGAATTTCAGAGCCACAATTTAGTTAAATAAATACCAGTCCTCCAACAACAGTTCAAATTTCAGTTATCATCGTATTTTAACTGTGAGTAATTATATAAGAGCTGCTGGCTCTTTGGGCCACAAACCACTACGTAAATAACAGATGGACATCAAGATCAGTGACTATGTCACTTCTTTCAAAATCCGTCCATCACTGGTCACTGCGCATTTGTTATTCAGTTCAAACAGAAACAGCAAATCGAGTTGCCTCCTTGTACCCCAGTGATAAACTCACATGCTGTTTCAAAAAACCGGATAATGGGCAGAGGAACTTAGCCTATAAAGATGAAAGTGCAGCAAAGAAACGAAATGTGATGAGGTTGGAAGTGAAATTGGATGTGAACAGAAGATCTGAAAATGGCGACAGTGAAGTAGATAGGGGATATCTAGGCCAGCATGAAAGTAAGAACCATGAATGTTAAAAATAAGATAAAGTCACTTCAGTAGGATTCTAACTGACTGTAAATGGATCGTACAAGAAATAGGTGACCCTGGAATGTTGACCCTGAGCCCTTTGGAGCGATGTAGCTACGCAGCCATAGGAACTTAGTGAAGGTGAGCTGTTGACATAAACGAGGAAAATCATTGTGACAAAAAAAATGCCAACGTCCCAGAGGAACTGACACCAGCATAAAACTTCAGATATTAGAAATTCGCAGAGATATTTCACAACATTGGAAGTACAAAGGACAAAATGAAAGCTGTTCCTAACTTAGAAAGGAATATGACAATTTAATTCAGCAAGGTACAGAAAAACGCTTGCTCCATATTATGTTCTATGAGAAGAAGGCAAGTACTGTTCAGACTCCTCTTGACAAGTTTTTTGCAAAGAAATAAAACACTTTAATTCTCAATGTTTCTAATGTTTTAAATTACAATGTACCAAATAAGTGTTAGTTTTACTATCTTTTCATTCCTTTATACATTTAAAAACTACAGTAAGTGAGTTTTTATTGTTTTGAGAAAACATTTTAAAAGTCACAGAACAATTATTATTTTTCCCATTGATTATTAAGATTGCTTTGCCCAGTTTCAGCTTACACAGTCCTTTTTACGGTCTTACACTATGGTACAATGCAAGGACGGCATGCATTGCCAATGCCTAAGTTTTTCTTTCACAACTTTCAGTCAATATAAACATAAGTCATTCAGAAATTGTCACCTATTACATGCTAGTATAATAGCTAGTCCCCTTCTGAACATATTTTATAAATTACTTGAAGTATCATGATATAATGTTGAAAGATGGCCTCTTTCCTAACCAAACCAGACAAACAGAAGAGTGTTACGTACCTGGCAGTGGCAACTGAACTAATATACCACTGACTCTCGGGTCCATGTTCAACTGATCAGTTATATCCAAAAGTTCTTCCTGAGAAACATCCTTAGGTTTTAGAATGATCTCACTACAGATACCTGGAAGGAAAATAAGTACAGAGAGTCACTTGACTAACAAAGATGTGGTTTTTTCATTAGTGGTGTCTTACACAGTGTGTGGCCGGTTTCCTCTGCTCCTGTCCCACTGGAAGGACAGGCCCTTCTACAAAAACGATGCTCAAAGCATCATCTGGAAGGACTTCTCAAACAGCACACATGTTTTCTCATAATTCATATGCATTCTTCGGCCCAGTGTCTCATGTGGCAAATTCCATTTATTTGTGACAAGCTACTGTTAGTGGATTCTAATAGAATAAAAATGCCAATACCACCACCACCACTATTAGGCCAAGTTCACAGAGTGAACTAGCCAGGTTTATTTTCTGATTAAAGCAAATGTAATAAAAACGGGCCCTTTAAATGTAAAATGTTCCTCTCACATCTCACCATAGGATCTGAAATCCCACTGAACAGATTCAATAAGAAATCTGAAGAGAAAGAGTAAGAAATGATTATAAACTTTGGTAACTGAATAATCTCTAATAATAATAACATTATTTGAACAGCACTTGTTTGACAATTATCACTCATAATTACCACACTTTGAAGTAAAGCCAGAAAAAATTTAGTAATAAGTACAACTAAAACACATCCCTACCTACAGCAGAGGCGGCTCTGATCTTCCTTCTGACATAAGTGTGACTTGCTGGGTTATCACCCACTAAAATGATACTGAGGTGAGGTCTTCTGTTCCCAAGGGAAATCCATGACTCCACACCTCGCTGGATTTCTTTCTGGATTTGTTTGGCCATTTCAGTTCCTGAGATAATAATGGCATCATGTCTGTGGAAAACCAAAGAATAAATTTAGTACTAAAAAGACAATAAGGAACATTCAACCACCTATATTTAAAGTAGAAGAGTGAACAAAACATCTATGGTTCTCCAAGTGAGCAACCAAAATTTGATTTTTTTTCATGTATACTTGACACCCATTCTTTAGTTTCATAAATATGTTAGTGATTTTGTGGATTCCAACTCTGCTTTTTAGTTCTATATTATACTTATCTATAGTGTACATTTCTTCGTAACTTTCATATACACATATACATTTTTTTTAAATTACCAAACCACATACTCAAGACCCGGACGATAATAGTGGCTGTATTAAAGGCTCTGCTATTTTTTCAGAAGTCTCAGCACAGTCTATGTAAAACCAGCACCCATCTTCAAAGCCCAGCGCCATGCTGTATACACGTGGCCGCAGTCTTGGGACCCTAAGGTTAAGTTAGTTCACTCTTTAGTTAGTGCATCCTGCACAAGACCCTGAAGTCATGAGCTCTGTACTACTCAACTCTTTTAACTTACTCAAGGAAAAATTTCATTCCACACCTCCAGGACAACTCTGTGACAACAGCTGCCAGTCTTGCCATGCTTGTCATTCATTACTGTGGGGACCAGTTCAGTAAGCTGATGGCTCAGCTGCTCCCCACACCTCGGCATCGTTTCTAATAGAAAAACTGCTCAGAACATCATTTCCCTGCAGTTTATAAGTGCTTAAGAAAGTAAGAAATGCTATACTTTAATAAATGACATAAATCTATCTTTGGAAAGGCACAAAGAAATGCATAATGGGAAGGCTTTCCTACTCTCCATGATATGAAACTTAAAAGTGGTGAACTAATGTTGCTCTGTGCGTTTATTTTTTAAAGATATCTGATAAAGTATTTGATGGTTCCTTTTTCCTGCTGATCCTGTCCTCTCAATGTTGAAAGGCTTCGTGAAAGCATGATCTATAGCACATGATTATTACACAAAATGCCAAATGCAGGTCAATGAATACGCAAAGAAGAGGAAAAGGAGGAGGAGGAGGAGGAAGAAGCAGAAGAGGAAAAGGAGGAAAGGAAAACCTTATGGCACCCTAATTCTTTCTAGTCCCTGTACACTTTTTATTTTCTAATGAGGGCAGGCACCATGAATATCAGCCAACACAAACAAAACGCAGACTTGCACTCCTTCCAAATAGGTCAGCCGCCCTCTCTAACAGGTTTGTGTACATATACGTAGAACCCGATCAAGAATACTCTATTTCAGCTTGGCAGCAGCGGTCCACAGTGTTCATCCAAGTTCATAAAACTTTGATGTAAACAATTTTCTGGTAAGAAGGGATTCCAAAATGTGGTCTATGGATACATACACGAAAATTGCCTGGGAAGCTTGCTGAACTTGCAGATTCCCAGACCCCACAACCATATCCACGATTCAGAATCCCTAGGGGTGGGGGAAGCCTGTGAATCTGCACATCTAACAAATTCCCACAGGTATTCTTGTGCATGACCGTCTCTGAAAACTACTTCTTCAGTTCAACACAAAAGTATATTTTAATAATAATCATAACCATGGGTAAACAACTAACTGAGCAAGTAAACTGACTGGCTAGACAATACAACTAAACAATTATACGTAAACTTCTAATTTATAAGAAAGTATAATTAAAAGAAAACTCTACTTTTGATTCTAATTTTTTCTACTTTCCACTAAAACTTTAACAGCTTTCAAGACATGGAAGGTCATGGTAAATTCAGTGTATCAATCTTGCTCCACTGCCCTAATTTTGTAATAGATTTGAATTAATATTGATATAATATTAATAAGATATTGAAGTATAATTGACATAAAATAAACTGCACATATTTAAAATGTACAATTTGATGCTCCGATATATGTATATACCTGGGAAACCATCAAGAAAATGAACATATCCATCACCCCTAAAGTTTCCTGATACTCCTTTATAATCTCACCATTTCACCTGTCCCTGTCATGCTCTCCCTCCATCCCCAGGTAATCAGTGATCTGCTTTCCTTCACTATATATTAGTTTATATTATCACGAATTTCATAAAAATGGAATCATGCACACTAAATATGCCTTTTTACCCAGCTAATTTCACTCAGCATAATTATGATTCATTCCTATTGTTGCCTGTATCAATAGTTCATTTCCTTTTATTGCTGAGTAATTTTCCATTGTAAGGCTATATCAAAATTTATCCATTCAATTGTTGATGGATATTTGGGTTGTTTCCAGTTTTTAGTCATGACAAGTGCTGCTGCTTTTATAAACATTCACGTACAAGTCATTGTATGCACATATGCTTTCATTTCTCTTAATCAAATACCTAGGAGTGCAATGGCTGGGTCATATGGTAGGTATATGTTTAAATTTGTGAGAAATTGCTAATCTGTTTTCCAAAGTGGTTGTACCATTTTACATTTCTACTAGCAGTATATAAGAGTTCCAGTTGCTCCACATACTTGTCATCACTTGGTAAGGTCAGCCTTTAAGTTTTAGACATTTTAGTGGCTATATGACAGTATCTCATTGTGCTTTTAATTTGCATTCCCTTAATGAATAATGATGTTGAGCATCTTCTCCTGTGTTTATATACCGTCTGCCTGTCTTCTTTGGGGGAATTGTGTAATTTAATCTTTTGCCATTGTTTAATAGGTTCTTTCCTTATTATCGAGTTTTGAGAGTTCTTCATATATCCTAGATTTAAGTCCTCTATCAGATATGTGATTTGAAATATTTTTCTCCCAGTCTGTGTTTTGCCTTTTCATTCTCTTAGCTAAGCTTTGGAAGATCAGTTCTCAATTTTGACATATTTCAATCAATTTCCCTTTTATGGATCATGCTTTTGGTGTTGTGTATAAGAAATCTTTGCCTAATTAAAGGTGACAAAGGTTTTCTCCAATGTTTCCTTCTAGAAGTTTCATGGGTTCGGGTTATACACTTAGTTCTATCATTTAGTTTTATTCCTAGTTTGATGAGTCTTTTTATAAGAATATTGTCAAATGCTTCTTCTGTATCTATTGAAGTGATCATATACCGTATTTTTTTGTTTGTTTGTTTTAGTCTTTCAATATGGTGAATTACACTGATTGATTTTCAAACATTAAACCAATCTTGTATTCCTAGGATAAACCTCACTTGCTCATGACATATCTGTCCTTTCCAGATATTGTGGATTTCATCTAAAATTTCGTTAACTTTTTGCATCTATGTGCATGAGAGGTGTTTCTCTGCAGTTTTCTTCTCTTGAATGTTTTTGTATGGTTTTGGTATCAGGGTGATGCTGCCCTCATAGAATGAGTTAGGAAGTACCTCATTCTCTTCAAATTTCCAGAAGAGTCTGTACGGAATTATTATTATTTCTTCCTTAAATGTTTGGTAGAATTCACCTGTGAAGCCATCTGGTCCTGGAGCTTTCTTTGTAGGATGGTTTAAAACTACACATTCCAATTCTTTAATATAGAGGGCTGTTTGGGTTATCTATTATTTTTTGAGTGAGCTTTTGTAGTTTGTGTTTTTGTACATTCTAATAATTAGAACATAATTACAATTATAGACTAAATCAAGTTGAGATGAAATATACTTACTTCTGAGTTTAAATTTTATTTTCCAGGATTAAGTAACAAGCTTTTTTCACTATTTAATATGAATTTCGGATGCCCAATTTTTATTAATTCACTTAGGTGGCCTTTTAATGCTAAGAGAACAAAGACCTCCTATATTAGCAAATACCAACTGCAGATATGGCAACTGATTCCAGCATGAATTATTTCTAAGAGGTAGTAAAAATAAATACTTTCCATAAATTAAGTTGTGTCAGCAATATTCAGTTAGGGCAAAATACTCTACTAGAGAAGCAAGTTTATCTGCTAATATATTAGCACTCACTCTTACAGTGGAGAACATACATTTGTATTTTAAAATACAAAACCACCTGAACTCCATGTTGCATTTTACAGCATATGAATAGCAGTGTTGCTGCTGATACGTTTTATTAGTTGGTTCTCTGCTACACACAGTAATTTGTTCAGAGGCTACTGTGAAACCGGCAATCACTAAACATAAGCCAGGATAATTATGGCCTAGACACTACGAAACTGTGTGACCCTGAGAATGTCATAGATGACAATGACATAAACTGATTCCTGGCTTCCAAAGAGACACTCTATATACAGATTAAACTTGACTGCACCCAGTATGCTGGAGTCTGAGAGAGTGACAGGACTTACTTTACATTATAGCTCTGATGTGCTAAGTCATCTTGCTCATTATAGCTGGCATGATATAGCCTGGCCTAGCTGGTGTTTATGGGTAAACACCCATATGACAGTCACCCAATTACGAATAGGGACTTTGAGGATTTCCCATAGCAGCTGGCCCATCCTATTGATTCCCGCAGTCACTGCACACCTCAGCAAGCCTGGTTCTGTGGGAGATACAATATAAGGATAAATCAGGCAACCTGGAATTAGTGGAGGCCCAATGGGAGGATGCCTGTATCAGTCCACATGCTGGAAGAAGTGGTAAACACACGTATTATGTAGCTCACATAGTCCTTAGTGCATAAACAAATGAGATCTTTTAACATGCATATTCTTGACAAATGTTAAGTATCAGCAACAATTCAGATGTTCAGCCAGAAGCACACGGCTCCTAAGAGTGCTCCTTGGCTGCAGAGTTGATCTCTGCTAATCCATTTTCCACATTACAGCCAGAGTGATTTTCCAAATTTACTCATGTCAGTTTCCTGGTTAAAACTCCTCACTACACGCCCATTATTTAATAACTTAGTAGATACATATTGAGAAACTTCTCTGTGCCAGGTGCTATTCTAGGCACCAGGAATATAAATAATAGTGTACAAAACAAATTGTCTGCTTCTATAGAAACTATACTTTAGCTAAAGAAGACACAAGCAATTTTTTGTGTGTATGTGAGGAAGATTGGCTCTGAGCTAACATCTGTTGCCAATCTTCCTCTTTTTGCTTGAGGAAGATTGTCCCTGAGCTAACATCTGTGCCCATCTTCCTCTATTTTATACGTGGGATGTTGCCACAGCACGGCTTGATGAGCAGTGTGTAGGTCTGTGCCCAGAATCTGAACCCAAGAACCCCAGGTTGCAAAGTGGGGTGGGCCAAGTTAACTACCATGCCACCAGGCCAGCCCCACAAGCAACTTTTCTTAAAAAAGAAAATATTTAACATGTCATATGTGAAAAACAGAAGGAAAGGGCATATCTGGAGGCTAGAGCTGCCATTTTATATAGGTGAGTTAAGGTGTCACTTCTCTGATTAATCAGGTGACATTTGAGCATAAATGAAAGAAATGAAGGAATAAGTCATGTGCTTATCTGGAGAAAAGAATTCTAGGCCAAGAGAAGTACATAGCAAGTACAACAGACTTTAGGCAGAAGCGTGCCTGGCATGTTTGACAAACAGTAAGGACACCAGTGGCTGCAGTGGAAAGAACAAGTGGACCAGGACAGGTCAGACAAGTAGTGGGACATCAGATCACATAAGGTCCTGCAGGCCTTCGAAAGGACATTGGCTTTTACCGTGAGATAGGAAGGCATTTGGAGATTTTAAGGAGTGTCATGACCTGATTTTCACTGTTCACCGATAAGTGGTTAAAATGTGGAGGGCAGCCTCTAAGGGAGCAAAGGGGCAGTGGGCATGCCCGTTAAGAGACTAGTGTGGTACCCCAGGCAAGAGATGATGGTGGCTGGGGCAAGTGGGGTAAGCAGCGGAGATGATAATTAGTCTGATTCTGGACTATTTTGCATTCTATTTTGGAGGTGGAGCCACTGGGAGTTACTGAGATTGGGTGTAGGATGTGAGAAAAAGGACAGAAGTCAAATACAACTCCAAAATTTTTGACCTGAAAAACTGAGAAAAGGGAGTTTCAACTAAAATCCAAATTTCCTGTAGCTTACAAACCCCTGCATGAGCTTCCTTTAACCTCATCACTAAAGAATGCTGTGCTCACCAAGTCCCACACTACACACAGCTGCATTTCAACTTACCAACTGTGCCAGGTTCTCATTTCTGGGCCTTCGCATATACTATTCCCTCCAACCAAAACACTCTTCCTTCTCCTTCCTTCCTCTCTAACCTCCCTAACAAGTCTGTTCCTCCTTCACTCCCACATATTCCTCAAGTCTCAGTGTGGAAGGCAGTCTGGAAAGTGTTCTCTGACCCCTTTACCCTGAAGAGTTGCCTCTGCTATGAGCTCCCACAGCAAGCAGCTCTTACCCTTTCGTAGGATCTTACGTCCTTGTTAAAATTACTGTCTCCCCCACTATATTCAAAGCTGGGCAGGGCTGTGTTAAGAAAACCTCCACCTTCTCTGATAAAATTTCCATCACAGAACACAACAGGACTCACAGTTGATGAGACAGACTGGCTAAGGTAGTGCCAGGACTTTTTGAGACTGGAGTTATGTAGCTACAAACCAAGGAAAACCAAGGATCACCAGCCACAAGAGGCTGGGGGAGCACGGCTCTGCAGATACTTCATCTCAGACTTGTAGCCTCCAGAAGGGTGAAAATAAATTTCTGTTAAGTCATCGAGTTTGTGGTACTTTGTTTATGGCAGTCTTAGTAAACAAATACGGCTATAATGCCAATTTAAAATATTCCAATTTGTGGGAAGAATCTTTTGATGGAGCTCCTAGTTTTCATTGAATAAATTTATATTTTGGAATGGAATGGAATGGAATTGAGAAGTCCTATAATTTTATTACATCAAAATATGGCAAAATATTTTAAAAATCATAAATAGGAACAACTTATTTGATGACTTTTACCCTAAGTATTTATCAAAAAAAGGTATACTGAAAGCAGGCACAAAGATGACACCTGTGAAAATATTTAGACTGAAATATCTTCACGTTTCAATATGAAAAAAACTAGAATTGAGACTATGTTCCATTTGGCAGAGTTTGGTCTGGGCTTCACAGGTGCTTCAGCATCTGTAGAGACATACTTTTAAAATTGAAAATACTACTGTCTAAAGAAAAGAGTAATTTGCAACTTTTAAAAAAACTGTAGCGAATTTAATTTTAAAATTAAGCACCTTTTTTTTTTCAGAAAATTAGTATCAAGATAAAAGAAGATATGGCTAAGAAACCGATTCAAATAGGTGATTATGTACCAAGAATTTGGCATGTGTTAAAAGTTACTCAATCAACAGAAAAAAATAAAATTAAGATAAAAAATTTAAATTGTTTTAACGTATAAAGATATAAATTTACCTTTAAAAACATTAATTTTGAAAAAAGTTTTAAATAGAACTCTTTCATAGGCCCACTAATATACCTGTAAGTCAATAAATATTCTAAATTTTCATTACTTTAATGTCTCTTTTTATTCTCATAAATGTGCTACTTTGGTCAAAAAATTACATAGTCACATTGCCATTAAGACATATCAAAGGTACAGTCAATTTGATGCCTTAGCTATCTTTCACACCATGCACCGTGTCACTACTTGCTCAGGTGACATTTTCTGAAAAGGCAGAAATGCTGCAAGTGACCCCCAAAGAAGGCAGGACAAGCAGGTCTCTTTTTCAGCACTTTCTTTTCCCCTCCACTGCTGGGCTGGCACTAAATATGGCTTCATTAGGGAGCAATAAATCACAGTGTGGGGGGATGTTAGTAGCAGGGCAGCACAATGCAAAACAAATTACTCCAAGCCACAAGTCCTGAGTGTCAGCCTTGGTTCACCATTAGTAGCCATAATGAGGTTGGACAAGTCACTTAACTGCTCTCAAAGGCATGCAATTTCCTCATCTATATACTGGGAGTGTTCTGTTTACCTTACGTGAGAGGATTTGGCTAAGAGTTGATTGGCTGTTCTGCAAAAATGGTTCTCTTTCCTAGTTTCTGTTAAGAAACAGGTGGAGACATATTCAGATAACCAGAAGCAACATGGGAGCAGAAAGTCATCAGCATTAAGTGCTGCTTCTATGACCTTGTTTATTTACCTATACTTTCCAGAAAATAAACTGTAACTATGTTAATCTATGGTTCTAGAACTAAATGAAGTGTTTAATTAACTAAGGCAAAGTAGTAAACAGGAGAAAAAAAATCACTACTTTTCTTGTGTATCAAAATAGTCCTTCACGAACCAGTAAAATAACAAATAAAATCCACCCAAGATCAACAGTGTACTTAATTTGTGTACTTGGCATCTTGCTTCTGCATCTAGGTTTCAATCTCATTTTCAACCACAACGTTAATTAGAGCTACAGTAAACTTTTATGATCTATAAAGATAAAAAAAGCCTAATATAATCATTAGCAATTAACTTTTCTCTGCAGGTCCTAACACAGTTTAATTACTTCGTATCTTAGAGCATAACTTGGAGATTTGAGTTTGAATTAACAATACAATAGAAATAAAACCCAAGGGAACCAGGACAAAATTACATACGGAATAAAACCAATCATTAGTACTAGGAAGTCTTTTGAAACAAACATTTTGAAAGTAAATACTTAGGAATACTTAGGAATGTTAAGTTTACGGTCTTTTAAAAACATTTCATTTCACATCTTAAATACTATACTTATACCTTGAAGTAATTTTATCAGAAATTGTACTTTTGTAAATCAATAAAAAGCAAAGCAAGTTCTTTTCATTACATATGATTCCGTTATTCAGTTTTGTAACTTAACTCTTACAGGACCCTAACTTATAAACTAGAACATCAGTAGCCATCTAAACAACATCCACACCTTTTCACAAAGAATCATGGATGCTAAGCTTTGTACCATGAGGACACCTGAGCAGTCTGTTGAATCCTGACACCTTCTCAGATTCTCAGAACAATCTTTTTAAATGTTAAATATGAAACACACAGGTTTACAAGGAAACCAGTTTTACTGAAATATTATCAAACACTTTTTTTTAAAGCATTAAATAACAGTTCTAATAATTACCATAATATCAAAGTAATGACGAGTGTACGTAGTTTTGAGCTCTCTACATCAACTCTGTGATATTAAAATATGTATGGTTTTTATTGGCAACATTACAAGTATTGCTAATATTACCGTTGGTTGTTGCCAACACTCACCATTGAAGAAAATGCTAAATTTATTAGAGGTTAGTGACCTCCCATCTAAGTTTATGGATCCCCTAAATTCTAGCCATGAAGTCCCAGGTTAAGAAACACTCTTAAGGGAATCTGACAAGATAATTTTTAAGATTTGTATGTAAAATTAGCTTTCTTGATCCTCAAAAGTTCTGTGAGATTTAATCAACGTTTTCAAAAAGAGAAAAAGCAATATGAGATATGTCAACAATTATAAAGTGCTTGTAGAGCAAAGCACTACATCATGGGTAGATCACGCAGGTTCAAACCGTGCCCTCACTATTTATTTACTGTGTTAACTTGGACAAGGTACTCAATTTCTCTAAGCCTCAATTTCCCAATCTGTTAACTGGGAATAGTAAGTGTCCACCTCCTTCAGTTGTTGTGAGGATTAAAGGATATACTGTGTGGAATATCTCAGCAAAGTGCTTAACACAGAGTAAGGGCTCATTGAATATTAACAAGAATTTATTTTTCAACAACACAAATGGATTAAAGGCAAGATGATATTCATTGCAAAGTTAAATATAAATAGCCAAAAAAAGGGGGGGATGGACGGGAACATCGTTTTTAAACTATTTATATGCCTTCACTTTAGAATTATGAATCTTTGAATAGTCTTTTGGTTCTAGGCACACTCTTTAATGAGAATAATTACAGAAACCTACATAGGGCTCAGATCATTAAGTATGAAGTTGTCAACAACATGACCTGAATCTGAGAGTAAATTATTTCATATACTCCAAGGACCAGACATTGAACAACAGCAAGATGGTTAGGTAAGTTATGGCCAAATGACTTAGTGTAATATGATGCAGCCAATACAATGTTAACAGAAACAATGGCAACACAGAAAATGCTTATGATGTAATGTTAAGTGGAGCAGCTGGATAAGCCTTCTTGGATAATATCCAACCCTCCACTCTTCTTTGACACTAATTTAGGTTTGGATTATGTGCCATTCTGACCCCACAGTTCTCTATCTTTCAGGTGTGTTTTTTCTGGTCCATATTGCACTTCTTAATAGCAAATCTCATTTATTACTAACCATTAATTTATCCCACTCACTGGCAGTTCAAATTTCACCCAAGCTCCTTTCTCTTTAAACATCCCTCCACAACTTAATCACCTCCAAGCCAAACTATTTTAAGACACCTTCAGTGAGCTCCATGGAATTCCATGAGTGTGTGACCATGGAAGATCATCTGGTGTTTTTTTTTCCTGCTGTTTTTATCATCCCATCAGGGTAGTAACATGAAAGGATAACATAACTTCAAAGCATCTGAAAAACAAAGATTTGGGTAATTAAAGAAACTGCTAAACTACTACTAAAACCATGACTGAGTAACAAAATATGAGATTAATATCAGTCTCCTTTTTTCATCTATTAATCCATTAAAATTAGAAAACTTGATTTTGGAGACACTACATTAGAAGACACTATCCCTGAAAAGCTGGAACACAGACATAAAACTAAGACATAAGACACTAAATGGTGAAACAATTAGGTTCTAAATTTAAAATGACATAAGAACTGCTTAGAAATCAAAATTGTAGCCAGATAGCTATCATATCTCATTTTCATTAGAACAGGCAAGGCATTAAGATAGGAAAACCACACTACCGTATTTGTCAACAAAATAAGTTACGACTTTGAGAAACTGCCTTTACTAGCCATGGGGACTAACTCTACCTTGGCTGAAATCGGTTTACAGAAAAATCAGCTTTAGTAAGGGTCCTAACTGGAGTCTGGGTCCTTCAAGCTTCACATGAGGATAAAAGGATCTTTAAATCAAATAATAATTCTGCAGAGATAGAAATACTGAGTAAGTATTAGAGGGGAGAGTCTGAAGAAAAATGAACAGCCTTACAGATAAAAATGTCTTATTTTAATTATTAAATTCAACTACCCACTCTACAAGACATGAATATTTAAATAACATAAACCATAAACTAGCTCTAAAAAATAGGTTCTTTTAAATGCTGGCCTAGCTGCAAAAATTATAAAGCCATTGGCAGTGAGACATAAAGAAAGGTGAGGCTTGCATAGAGATGTAGGCTAGGACACAAAATTTTACAAATCTAAAATGAATCACAGCAGGAGAGAAAAAAACTGAGAGAAGCTGCCAAATCAATGATTTTAGGAATCAATGAGCAACAGGATAAATATAGAACAAACACTTGGGATATCCATTTAATTACTGAAAACGAGTTCACATACGATGACCTAAGGCAGAGTTAGGGGAAGTACCTGTTGTAGGATCCTTGCAAATCTGCTTTGAGCATGACATTAACGTACAAGGTCTGTAACCTGCCCTCCAAATGGGATAGGCTGCTGCCCAGCTCCATACACTGAAAAGCACTGGACCAAAGACTGGTGTGATGTTTACAACGCAAGGACATTCTTACACAGAAAGGCAAAACAGGAAAAATTTAATCACCAAGAATTTTTTATTTTTAACTTTTTGGCTGTTTAGATAATTCATTTTAAGAAACAATAAGCTGCAACAAATAGAAGGGCTTATTTATTTCTCTGACATTAAATATAGTTTCTTCCAATTAATAAGATCTAATTTCTCACGAGTAAATACAAAAAAAACTCACTGCAAATTTTAAAGGGAAAACCACTGAAAGAAAAACTTTAAATGATACTTCAAGATTTTGTAACTTTCAAATTCCTTTAAACATTATTTCCTGAAATTCCACTTATTAAAAAAAAGCACTCCTCCACTAAAAAAGTATTTATATGTTCAATTGTTAGGTATCTGACTAATCAAAAATATGAAAAGATAATGAAAAATAATTTTTCATTTTTCATTTAAGTTCTATATCGCTCAGAAACCGGCAATAAATCTGTTAATTTAAAAGAGTTAATATCATGAGGGAATTTATCAAATCAAAGGCAATTTTCACCAAGAATAACACTAAGGTTCAAATTTCAAGTCAATAGGAATGATGTCAGATTTAAATTACATTCACTATTAAGAACTAGACAACGAATGTGTCATTACATATTAAAAAAAAAGATGACTGATGATGGGGATAAGTGGGGAGGCAGACAGTGGCGACCTCTGGAAGATGGAATCTCTTCTCTCTGCTGGTCCTAGAAGAGAAAAGAGACACCAATAAGCATCAACACACTGTCCGAATTCCTCCCCACCCGAGACCCACCAGTCCACAGGTGTTTCTCAACCTTATAGCCAACCTCACCTTTATATATGGTATTCAGTGCCAAGAGGATGTCAAAAACACCATGCTTTCCTAGCTTAATTAGTGCAGCCTTAAAAAATAAAAACTATTGAAAGTATCACTTATTTTATGCAGTTATAATCTGCTTAAAATGGGGCTGAAAGCAGCTGGGTTGAAAGCAATACTTCTTATCTATGTTAAGACTAGCGTTACCAAAATTATTGCACTTAACCATTTTAAATTATAAGGAAGCCATTAAATATAATTAAAAAGATCTGAACTAGGGGTGTGTGTGTGTGTGTGAGAGAGAGAGAGAGAGAGAAGCAAGTAGCTACAACAAATGTTTGGGTTGTAACTTGTGCCTCCTGTTCAGTGTACAAGGAGAGGACAGGGTGATGGGGTCATTTACACCAAGCTGACAAAGGGAAATTAATCAACTTGTAAACTTTGAAGAAGATTATCCTTACCCTGGAAAGCAGCACTAAAACAACTGAAAAAATAATTACATATCTAAATAAAGAGTGACTATAGTAGATAATTCCTTCAGTGCTGTAATACAAATAGAATTCTATAGAATCTCCTTTTCCTAGGTTGCAGAGTTACTCATTCCAAACCAACTGGTAAATTCTTTCAGACCCATGAGAGCTTACACAACCAGAACTCTGAATCACCGTTATTTTCTCACATATCCTCGTGGAAGACCTAGTCACTAAAAACTACGTCCAAAGTAAACCCTAAAGAATTTTTTACTACAGTCACTCAAGACGAAGGTCCAAATATATAATCAATTATACTGGAGTTAATCAATTTAAATTAAATATGCATTAGCTATGTTTCCATATCCCTGATCACTACGTTATTCCAGGTATTGTGCTGGGCACTGGAGATAGAAAAAGACGAGCAAGACAGAATCTGTGGCCAGGGACAACGGCAGTGAAAACACATGACTGGAAGCCCTGAAAGTCTGAGAACCAAGTTTCTTCTGGACTCACTGACCCTGGGTCAAGCGAATATATTTTTAGTTTCTTAGGTTTGAGTTTGCAACTACGACAAGCAAATGAAGGGTGAAGTGCTCCTGGGCATGACTGTGCAGAAGAGTTAAACTCGTACTGTTCTGTACTTGCAAAGTATTAGCCAGCAACAAGGTCCAAAGAGATGCAGTGAATCTAAGACTGATCGCGTCAATCTCAGATTGCAGAGGTTGGGGAAGCGCCATACAGAAAAAAACTGAGAAACCAAGATCAATGGCTGATTTTGTGAAATCACTAAGGATTTTGGAGTTGGAAAAGACGTCAGCATTACCACCAACAAAGGAATTCAGAAACTCAAATATTAGTAAACCATCTGGACAACGCCCACGCCTTTGTTTAGGAAACACAACAATAACCAAAATAAAAACAAATGCCGGCACCAAGCAGGCCGTGCGTTTTTATGGCACCTTTCCTGAGGGCCTCAAATGTCACCCTGAATCACTCAACTGCACCTGCTGCAAAGATGGAAGTTCTGGGGCCGGAGCCCAGAGCAGAGCACATCCAAGCAGCCCGACCTGAAGCCGACACCACCCACCCGGGCGGCCGGCAAGGCCAAGGTCGGAAGCCCAGCCCGGGCGTCCCGCGCCGCGCCCGCCGCCCCTCCCACAGCCGGCGGCCTCGCACCGCGCAGCACGCGCCCCGCGGAGAGCGAGCGACCGGGAGCGCTGGTACCTTACGCCGCTGCTCCGAAAGCCCCGCAACGCGCGCCCGGCCGCGCCCGACGCCCCCACAGGCGGCGCCGCGTTCCCGCCCAGGGCCGGCACTCGGCCCAGGAGGCCTCGGAGCAGCGAGAGGGCGCCGGCCCGCACAGCCATGGCCGCGGATCCCCGGCTTCCGGGCGGAGGCTCCACCCCCCGCCGCCCGGGCCCTCGCAGCTGCAGGCCGGGCTCCGCCCCAACCCGGCCCGGCGGGAGAGCCAGTCCCCGCAGCCGGGTTCCGGCGCGCCAGGCGGGGCGGGGCCAGGAGCCAAGCTCTGGGTCTCGGGGGTGGGGCCAGGCACCCATCTCCGAACCGGGGCGGGGGCGGGGCCGAAGGAACTCCGGGCCCATCAGGGGGCGGGGCAGAGTATATCGGGGTGAGTCTGTGAGAGTTAATAAGACTCGACCTCGCACCTGCCGGACAAGCTGCTGATCTTCCTACAGCGAGACCGCAGGGCATGCTAAACTGAGCTCAAGAAGCGCGCCTGCTTTCTCCCAAGCCAGAGCCCTTGCCCAAGAGCCACTGTAGCTACGTGGAATTTGATTTAAAGCAAGAAGGATGTTATTGGTTCTTTGTTTCCCACTCCCTTAGTGCGACCTTGAGACACCTTGGGAGCCGGAGAAAGAAACAAAGCTGTGAGTGTGTGGAGGGTGGAGGGGGTCCTGGCTGAATAAGTCCTGGACCTTAGGATTTCTATAGCTCTACCTTATCGTCTCCACTTCTGGAACGAAACATTAACCCATGTCCGTGGTTTTCCAGAGACTGATCAAGTTAACACAGCCTAGGAACCTGCGTTGTGTGGTGAATTTGCAGTGAGAAAGCAAAATATCAGCTCCCTTTGAAAAAGTAAAAATCAGACTTATTCGTTATGCTGGGATAACAGACAGATAAGACACAGTCAAATGAAACCAGCTGCAAAGTAGGAAACAATATTTCTCCCAAGATCCTGCTGCACCTGTGAAGTGTCGTCACAATGCCTTTGACCACTGCTTTCTTAGAATCCTTGCTCTCTGAATTCATAGACTGTCAGAAAATGTGCTGTTTAAAATCATATCAGTAAAAAGGAAACATCGGACTTTTGCTAGGATGATCTAAGTTAATCTAACACAAAGAAGCAGCTTTTATTTCCAGCCTAGGTCCGAGCTTCAGAGGAGGAATTTCTGGACACATTCCGCATCTATCTTAACTTTATCAATTCCAAGGAAACAGGCCCCTGGACCCATCAGTCTGGTCTGATGTTGGCCCCTTTACACACAGCTGTTTTTTGTGCTTTGAGCCTGCCAGAATGCTGCCTCATTTAAATTTCACCTAAATTCTACCCTTCCCCAAATCTTATAATAATCCTGTATTTTCCTTTATTTGATGAGACATTTCTGGGTTCCTCTGGTATGCATTCTCTCTCATTGCAAGGAGCCTGTTATCCTAACTTTGTCTTGCTATAGGTTTATCCCTGGTGGTTGTGGTCTGATTAGGCTGGGACAGCAGCCAGAGTGATTGTCCTGAAGGAGGGATTCCCGCCCAGGAGTAGTCATCAGTCCAGCAGAGTAGGCAATATTCTGTGCTCTTTGTTGGATGGAGGAAGGCATGCCCTCCATGAGGTCAAGGACCACATACGCCACTTCTTTTGCATTCCTCTGTGCCCAGCACAGTATTAGGCAAAGAGTATGTGTTCAGAAGTTTCTTGAAAATTAGTTAATTCAAGTTGTTAAGGAATCCATTTTCATTACCACGTTGCAAAACAATCTCATCAAAGTTTTCTTTAATCATTTGGCCTTGCAGAGGATATGTGCCTGTCTCATAGGGAGATACATTGCTCATTGCTCTTCCTTATTGTCTGTCTTGTGCTGGTGTCTTGCCAGCTCCTTTCTCTCTCTTCACACATGAATAGTATAGACTTCCTACTAATGAGCAAGCTAAATTATATTCCACCCAACCATAAAATAAACTTCCACTGCTCCTGAGTAGCTCATTAAAGTCATCTTGAGAGAAGAGGCTGCATCAAGCAAAGGAAGGCCACTGCCCTCTGTCGTCTAATGGTGGCCCCACCAGCAAGGCTACCTACTATCTAATCTCAGAGTCTCCTCCATGGCATTATCCCCAGAGCCTATCCCAGTGGGTAGCACATGCTAACTGCTCACTAAACATCTGTTACATGAATCAATAAATGAATTGGACCTAGGCTTAGCAGGAATGGAATGCAATGCCCAACGGACCCCAACAGTCACCTCTGAGGAGATTAGGACAGAGCTGCTACTCCCACCCAGAGGTGTGGAGTGTGTAGTTGAGCCTTTCCCAGAGCTAAGTACACTGGCGAATGCGTATTGTGGGCTACTGCCAGCTGTTGGGTGACTAAGTTTTCTGACACATGTTGGTTTTCTTTTCAATTAATAAATCACCCCTGCAGAACATTATGCCTGCTATTCTTACAAATGGGCAAATTAATGTCGGTCAACTGGATTATGCCATGGGAAATTTTCCCCAGGTTTCTGGCTGATGCCGTGGCCAACAGAATTGTAACTATCCTAAAGCTAATCTGGATCGTCTCTGGACAACAGTGACATTGCCATTTTCAGCTGTTTAATTAAGAGCAATATATATTAATAGTGATTTTTATGAATCCAAGGCACTAAAGATGTCAGTCTGCAAAAATGGAAACCAGTTTAAAATGCCAAGTGTTTGTCTGGGATCAAAGGATTGCAATTTAGGGAGCATAGATTCAGCTCCCAAAACCTAAATAGTGTCCCACTAGGGAATAAAAGTTAGGAGATTTTAAAAGCAAAGAAGGTAGGTTGTCTTACAAAGAATTTTAATTGCAATTGGAGGCAGAGAGCTAGTCTTGGCTAAACATTGATTGTCTATTGATTCTATCTTCAGAAAGTCCACAATCCTCAGTCTTTGTGATCAGGATGTCTGTTCTCCTGCTGACTTCTCAAATAATTGCTTGTAAAACAATTGCCATTTTGGTCCAGTCCAAAGGTTTGGCCCACTCCAAGGTGCAAGATAGCGAGGGAGTTTCTCTGGAAAGGCAGCTCTGACTCCATTTTAAAATGGCTCCACTAAAGGCAGTTTTGATACAGAGGACTTGAAATGTTTTTCAACCTGGTTGGAGGAATTGTTTGAAGAAGAGATTTTCCCCAAGGCATTGAATATGAAAAATTATAACCCTATAATCCAAAACAATTGGCTTCAAAACTATAAATCAGAATTTCCTATATTTTTCTTTTTTAGGTTAACTTTAACTGCAAATGTAAGCTTAATTCTGGCTACTAAGGCAACAAAACTAATCATTAGGGAAATGCAAATCAAAACCACAATGACATACTAGGATGACTACTATCAAAAAACAAAGCAAAACCAAAAAACAAATGTTGGTGAAGATGTGAAGAAACTGGAACTCTTTTGGTGTTCTGTAGGTGAAAATGTAAAATGGTGCAGCCATTATGGAAACCAGTGTGAGGGTTCCCTAGAAAATTAAAAATAGAACTACCGTATCATCCATCATTCCCCCTTCTGGGTATTGTGGGGACCTGGAATTGGCCACCCCAAGATATGTCTCTTTGGCATCAGGATTATTTGAGGCTGATTGCTTTTGATAAACTGGGACAGGGAAGGAGGCTCTGAGGAATGGAATTTGCCCTTCCTTAGGACACATTTACATTTGTAAGGTAAATCTCTATCTGTAAAAGGTGCCTCCCTCTCTGTACCAGGAGGAAGAAAGGAGATGACCTTCTCTCTAGAAACTCTTAGTCAATACCAAAGGCAAGGACTTAAATCTGCATTTTATTGTGCTTGTCTGGTAACCTCCTGTAAGTGAGTTCCCTCCCCCTCCCACCGTGGGATTTCTTTAAGGATTAAGAATCTCTCCTTAGGCTAGGAACTGATTGCTGAGCTCACCTGTGACCGCCCAACTCCAGACAATCGACTTGCCTCCTGCTAAGCCCACCGAGATAGCAGAGCCACTACCTGCTGTGTCCATCAAGCACTGTGCCGACAGAGCAATCTTGTGACTATTGTGGGAGGGACATTTCATCATATGTGAAGCACCCCGTTTGGGGGTATATAACCACTCTGTGCACCCCACTTCTTCGGTGCCCTTTCTTCCTTCGGGAAGAAAGGCCCGGGACATGGTTCCTCATAAAGCTTTGTTTAATTTTCTCTTGCTATTCTGTCTCATGTGAATTTAATTCGTTCTCCGGCCAGACGAACCCCCATTTGGGGAGAGGAAATGTCTTCCTCCCCTACATTTACTATATCAAAAGACTAAAGAAGAAAAAAATGATGATCTCAATAGATGTAGAAAAAGTATTTGACAGGTGTGGGGACCTGAGGTTGGCCACCCCAAGATATGTCTCTTTGGCGTCAGGATTATTTGAGCCTGATTACTTTTGATAAACTTGGACAGGGAAGGAGGCTCTGAGGAATGGAATTTGCCCTTCCTTAGGACACATTTACATTTGTAAGGTAAATCTCTATCTGTAAAAGCTGCCTCCCTCTCTGTACCAGGAAGAAGAAAGGAGATGACCTTCTCTCTAAAAACTCTTAATCAATACCAAAGGCAAGGACTTAAGATCTGCATTTTATTGTGCTAGTCTGGTAACCTCCTGTAACTAACTTCCCTCCCCCTCCCAACGCTGGCATTTCTTAAGGATTAAGCATCTTTCCTTAGGCTAGGAACTGATTGCTGAGCTCACCTGTGACCGCCCAGCTCCAGACAATCAACTTGCCTCCTGCTACGCCCACCGAGATAGCTGACCACTACCTGCTATGTCCATCAAGCACTGTGCCGACAGGGCAATCTTGTGACTATTGTGGGAGGGACATTTCAATCACATGTGAAACACCCCGTTTGGGGGTATATAACCACTCTGTGCACCCCACTTCTTCGGTGCCCTTTCTTCCTTCGGGAAGAAAGGCCCCGGGACATGGTTCCTCATAAAGCTTTGTTTAATTTTCTCTTGCTATTCTGTCTCATGTGAATTTAATTCATTCTCCGGCCAGACAAACCCCCATTTGGGAAGAGGAAATGTCTTCCTCCCCTACAGTTTTGGCGTAGTCGGCAGGATGAAATTTCACTGGCTGGACACTGCTTGCTCCTGGACTGCTGTGGCCGAGAGATCCCGGACCCCTGACAAGAGCCGGCAAGAGGTGAGAGTTCTTACCACGTCAGTCTCCTGGATCTCTGCCTGCAGGCTCCAATGGAAGCAAGAGTGGTGAGTTTTTGCTCTTCTAAATTTAGATTAGCAGGAGAAAATGTTGGTGAGGATAGCTTCTTGGATTCAGCAACTCTAGGATTTGAGTACTCACTGGTTGTAGATCCTTTTCCTCCCAGAGATAGACTTTTGCTTGTCTCTGTCTTTTTGTTTGTCATAAGACACAGACATCTCTATAAGCCTGTTGTCTGGGCTTTTTGTCTTGTTCTGTGTCTTGAGAGCTTGGTTTTGTGACCTTTCTGGTCTCCGCCATCGGAGGATGCATGTACCAGCAGGCATCTTGGTGGCCAGTCGCGTAGACTGGGGTTCCGGGACACACTCTTTGTCCGGCTGTTTCAGCTCTCAGGGGAGTTTGTCATAAGAGGTCCCAAATGCTTTCATAAGGGGCCTTTGTCATCTCAACCTTTGTTGCTTGCCTTTACTTTCTTAGGCTATTTTTGGGAGTGAGTTTCCTGGATCTCTTTTGGGGACGCCTCTTTGTCCTTGGTTAAGCTTTGGTTGAGTCGCTGTTAAGATCCTACTCGTCAAATCGGCCAGACGATGGATCATTTAAATTCGGAAAACTTCTAAATTGGGGGAAAAAAAATTGTGAGAACTCTCATCATAATTTTTAATTGGTTTCTATGAAAAAAGGCCAAATTGAAAAGGAAACACAAGAAAATGGTAACTAGGTTTAAAACCCTGACTCAGGTTAAAATTGAATTGGTAATATATAAAGGTCTAAGTGTTGATAAGATTATAAAACTTGGAATGCTTGAGCTGATTTTCGTTATGAAGAGGTTACATCAACTTTGCCTGAGTATGTTTTAAAATGTCTGACTGGGAATACTTCCTTATGCGATAAACTAAGACCTGTTAAGTCCTGGCCATGGGTCCTGTCCCCATGCTGTGGCTTTTTGCTGCCCATGGGCCCTCTCCCCACACTATCTTTTGAATAGAGGAGCGCTAATTCCAGGCCTTGAGCCCAGGAAGTCTTTCTTTTGACTCCTTGGCTTGCTGAGCCCGCTTGCTTCACCAGCTTGTGAGCTAAAGTTCTAGTCTTCCTTGTGCCTTTCTCTTTTTCAAGGATGGATCTAAATTCACTGCTCCATCGGGAACCTTCTCAGACAGCTGTATGAATCCATGTTTGCTGCCCATGGCTACTCTATGGGGCAAATTGTGGCATTCAGCCTGAAGAGAATCAGTACCTTAAGCCTGAGGGTGATGGAAAATGAATTAATCCATTCCTTCCTGACTCTATCTCTAATAGACAAATTTTACATGGGCACGGGTCGGCCACTTAAGTCATTAGGATGGCCGCAAATCTCCAAGACTCCCGTGGAAGGTTTCTTTTCCTAAGGCTGGATTGAGATCCCTTCCTCTGGCACCTGACCACTCTCTGAACTGCAGGAAAGTCCCAATCAGGACTCCAGTTCAAGGAAAGTACCAAACTCTAACCTTTGGTTGAGTATGGGAACCCCTCCTTGGGAGAATGGCTCCAGGACGCAATTGGGTAGAATGTCCCCCAGACCGGCGGAAAAATTCTTAACTGTTTTTCTCTGTTCTTTGGTCTTTGGGACAATTCACCTGGCACTTATGACTGCCAGGCATAATAGGGAAGGTGTACAAAGGATGCAATGCAGAGGGAGACCCCCATCACCCCCTGCTATGGAACCCCACAGGCAGAACGGGTAAAATGCTGCCCTAGGTTCAGGAAAATTTTGAAGGTAATGGAACCTTTTCTTTCCTCTTTCTTAAAGTGACAGTGACCATTTTGGGGCTCCTTTTGAGCTTTGCAATAGACAAACAAAGAAATCTTTAAAGTGTCAAAGGCTCCACCTCTGGGAGCCCCCCTCTGGTTTCTGGGCCTGATCACCCCGGCAACCACGTGGGGTGCCCTCTCTTGGCGATCGACTCGTTAAGCATTTTACGTGCCTACTGAATTGGTTATGACAATAGGAGACCTGTGATTTATTCTGTGAACTGTCCTGATGGTGTTGTGTGCCCCGGCACGGGCACTGCTGTGTGACCTCTATCTCGATAACCCTTGGGAAAGAGGCCATGAGGGTGAGGCCTGATCTCTTTTCCTTTGTTCGCCAGGCCTTTCCCTCCTGCTTCCCTGCCTGGCTCACCTTGTGCTGGCTCAGGGACTAAGTGCCCTGGGCTAAGTGGGACTTGACTAGATCTTATAACTATGTTGATGCCTACAGTCAGGCGCCTTTGCACCCTTTCTCTGGCCTTGTCAGTTGGACACCAGCTTTACCGCCATGAGGAATGCCTCAAGCATCCCCAGAGACTCACCCCGGGTGCATTTTAAAGTTGGAAACGCTTTCAGTTGGATGGTTTATGCCCCAGAAACTCAGCTTGGAGAAAACTTGAGGAGTTTCTCTGTGCCTTTGTGATGTAGTTGGGCAGGTAGGTCAATCTAGAATGTCATTAAGTTAAACCCAGTAACTTCCAACTGTCCTTGGAAAATCCTTGCAAGACTGGAAATACAGCTCTAGAGGCAGTTCAGATTCCACCCAGTTCCTTTATCTCAAAAAGGATTATCATCTCCCCTCTGCAGGAACTACTATCTAGCCCATCACTAATTCCTAAGACTGAAAAAAAAAAAAAAGAGGGGAAAGGTCATAAGCGTACCCTTGCCGAGAAAAAAATCTAGCATCTTGAGTGTCTTCTCCACAAATATTAGTAAAAAGTCTCAGAACAAAATTTGGATTCATAGCTGGGGAGCTTTATATTATTGTACTTGATTCATGGAGTGATTTTTTTAAAACAATAGCTGTGGAAGCTCTGTGTGTCTATATGTGTGTGATATTTTTACCCCCGGGTGATATGGCCAAAACTAAGAGCTCTGTTTAATTGGAGTAAAGTAAGCGCTTACATAAATTCTAAATGCAATAGAAATTAACCCAATGTCTTTTAAGTTAAGATGATATGGATTAATCTTTGGTTAATGAAAGTTTAAGTTTGTTGGTTTGATTAAAATGTTTGGACATGTCCTCCAGAGTTAGCACTGCATATGCAAATATGCAGCCTGGGTTCACTAGTCAAATAAGTTCATGTTGTCTGTTAGAAATTTGTCAGCATAATAACTTTAAATGATAGCTGTTTGTCTAATGTCTCAAAGTTTTTGTGGGTAATCTAAAGATCATTATTGGGAACAAATGATTTAGATATAAATGAAATAAGAGTTTATACATAACTTTTTTTAGCAATAATTGTAGTTTATGGTATGTGTATTTAAAATAACTTCCAAAATCTTTGGTAACTTGAAACTTTGAAGTTTTGTTAGGTTAATTTAACTGAATGATAGAATTCGTTGAGTAACTAGATCATTTCCAAATAAGATATTAGACATTAATTATTAAATGTAAGTTTATCTACTTTTGGCTTCTTATTGCAAAGAGGCTAAAAGCGTTTGGGTCTATTGGAAAGTATGCCTCATGTTTTATTGTAAAGTGGCATGTTTCTAGAAATTAGGAAAAGTGTTTAGAATGCTGATATAAAACACAGTTCATAATTGCTTAGTTTTTAGTTTTTCACTAGGGTCTGTAAAGGTTAAAAGTTCTAATTAACATGTAATTAAAGCTACTGGAAATTAATAAGGAAAACAGTTCTGAATTCAAGGAAAGTAAAATATATGTTTTCAGTAAAGAGGGTATAAAGAATGGAAATATTTTGTTTGATTGGTTAAGAAAGATAAATTTGTCCCAAAGTACTAGAAAGTAAGAAAGAAAGCATGGAACAAATTCTGAATGCAAAAGAAAGTTATAGAAATTCTGAAAAGAGTTTTGTACCTGGTCAAGTTGGTTAAGATTAAAATGAATCTAATTAAGTAAATGGGTTTCAATATGAAAAAGTAAACTGGTACAAAAATTAGAATTTGGCTTTCTCTCTTAAAAGGATAATTTTCTTAAACTCTTAGTCTGCTCTTGATAAAGAAATTATAAAATGTTTTTCCTTCTGAGTAAGTTTCCAGAAGACCTATGTTTGGTTCCAAGATAATTTCCTAGGTGCAAAAGACAGACGTCTATTAAGGTTTTTTTTGCTGTTGTCACTTTGGTTAACTATTACGAAGCATTGTTTCAGTGACCCTTGCTTTACAATGACAAAATCAGCAACCTCTTGATCTTGTTTAAGTAAGTGTTTAAAACCTTTTGATATTTTTGACAAGCTTCTCCCTCAAAAATATTTAAGTCCTGAATAAAGGCTTTCTTTTGACCTGGATGAAGGAAGAGGATTTCTCTGGGGATTTTCAGAGGGCCACTGGGACTTCACAGAGAAATTTGCTCTCTCTTCCTATAAGGTGGAAAATTCTAAACTAATTAGGCTTATTTGGTCTGTTAAATAACATTGGAAGCATTGTCAGATAAGTGATGATAATCTTTCTTAGGTGGTATTATGTGGGTAAATGTTATTGATATAAATGTTCTGAAATTATATAACATTCCTAAATTCTGATATGTCCTGGCTATCAGCCATAATCCTAAATATTATTATAAGGTGTTGTATATCACAGAAATAACCAAGTTTCTCTGTCAATTGTCATTTTTAAGTCTTTTGTTATTTACAGTCAGTTGTTTTACTCTGCTTTTTGCTTTTGCAAATATGTCTTATCTTCAGAGGGATTCATGGAAAGGACTCTGACACTTACTCTGGAACACAGTTTTCTGATAAACTTTCAGATCATAGAACTGAACTGGGTAAGAAATTATAGAAATCTAAAGGAGAAACTGATGACCTCATAGAACTGCTAAAAGAAGATTAAGATCAAGAACTGATTATACAGGACTGAATGAACTGAGGATGATTATAATTTTTGTGACTTTTGTTTGAAATATTGCTGACTTTTTGATGTTTTGCTTTGTTTTTTCAGACCAAGAAAATCTTTTTCTCTTTTTTCTTGTGCTATGACTTATAGCAATTTAGTGAAATTATACCTTTGTGAGCAAAACTGAAACATTTATCTTTTTCTCCCTACCTGATCCCTCCAGAGTTTGGAAACTTGGTGAGTGAGTGAGTATGGTTATTTCATGGCAACATAGTTATTTACATAAGTTCAATAAGAATTTGTTTTCCTTATAACAGGACCCAATTGGAAACATTGGTTATCTTACCAAAGCTTTGACTGGAATGTCATATTTGGGAGGAACATACAGACTCAGATATGACAGACAATACTGCCTTTGAGGAATAAGGTTGACTTTGTGGAATCAAGTAACCCACTTGGAAATATGGGCCTGGTACCTGGTGTATAGAGATTCTGGCAATCTTACCTGGTAAGTAAGGAAGCTTGCTTATCTGGCAGATGTAAGGAATCTCGGAATATTTTGGGGGACCTCAAGAAGAGAGGAATCCACCCAAATCTGTAGGTACTGCAGGCAAAATCTGATGGCAAGTCCTTGGCTTGGCTTTCCTGGCCTTGAGAGGTCTTTAAAGTTCAATCTGAGATTCCTCATAAAGAATTCCAGCAAAGCAGATTTAAGAGCCTGTATGATCAATTGTTATTCTTGCTGCACTTATGTAAATAATTGGACCAACTTTCTTGAAACTAAATTTATTTTGCAAACCAATTAGTCTTAATTTGGCTATCTTTGGTAAAAATGAGGGTGATTTTAGAGAGAAGAACTATGTTTCAGTGGAAAACTATAAGACCCATTTGTGGATGTTAGATCCTAGTTTTGTTAATTGTCTTTGAGGGTTTTTTTTTCTACCTGTGAACTGGAGTGGATCCTGAATTCTTCTGAAATATCTGGTTACAAATCTCCAAACTAATGTTTTCAATCTTTTCCTCATTTTCATTTGGAATCATTGAGAATTGAACCTGCTCTTTTTCCTGAAGCCTTGCTAACTAAAGCTGAATGACTTGATAGAAACTTAAGAGAAATTCCTGTCTGTTGCTGTGTAAACTGCAAGCCACCTGAATGCCCGATGACATCATCAGAGACCTTTCAAGCTGCAAAAGATGCTTTGACTCTGACATCTAGAAATCTTCTTTACTGGCTGCCTGCTGGACTCAGGAACTAGTTTATAATTTGCTCCAACCATTAACCTTGTTTTTCTTTTATTTCCATAGAAATACTTATTAAATACCTGATTGCTTGTTTCCAAAATATAGTCCTAACTTTGGGAGCACACCTGCATCGCTGCCTTCTAAAATGACTTTAACTGGACTGATCTATTAACAGGACTAAGAAATGTGTTCAGTGAGATGAAACAATCTACCACTCAGCTTCTGGACTGTGAAACTTTAAAAAGTTTCAAAGGTGGGACTGTGGGGACCTGAGGTTGGCCACCCCAAGATATGTCTCTTTGGCATCAGGATTATTTGAGGCTGATTATTTTTGATAAACTGGGACAGGGAAGGAGGCTCTGAGGAATGGAATTTGCCCTTCCTTAGGACACATTTACATTTGTAAGGTAAATCTCTATCTGTAAAAGCTGCCTCCCTCTCTGTACCAGGAGGAAGAAAGGAGATGACCTTCTCTCTAAAAACTCTTAATCAATACCAAAGGCAAGGACTTAAGATCTGCATTTTATTGTGCTAGTCTGGTAAACTCCTATAACTAACTTCCCTCCCCCTCCCAACGCTGGCATTTCTTAAGGATTAAGCATCTTTCCTTAGGCTAGGAACTGATTGCTGAGCTCACCTGTGACCGCCCAGCTCCAGACAATCAACTTGCCTCCTGCTACGCCCACCGAGATAGCTGACCGCTACCTGCTGTGTCCATCAAGCCCTGTGCTGACGGGGCAATCTTGTGACTATTGTGGGAGGGACATTTCAATCACATGTGAAACACCCCGTTTGGGGGTATATAACCACTCTGTGCACCCCACTTCTTCGGTGCCCTTTCTTCCTTCGGGAAGAAAGGCCCGGGACATGGTTCCTCATAAAGCTTTGTTTAATTTTCTCTTGCTATTCTGTCTCATGTGAATTTAATTCGTTCTCCGGCCAGACGAACCCCCATTTGGGAAGAGGAAATGTCTTCCTCCCCTACACAGGATTCAACATTCATTTATAATAAAAATTAAAAAGCTCTCAGAAAACTAGAAATAGAGGGAAATTCATCAAGCTAATAAAAGACATCTATGAATAACCCATAGCTAACATACTTCATGGTGAAAGACCCTAAGATTAGGAACAAGAAAAGGATGTCTGTTCTCACCGTTCTTATTCCATATTTTACTGTTTGTCTGGGGTTGACTGCAAAAGGTACAAAAGAACCTTTAGGGGTGATGGAAACGTTCTATATTTTCATTGTGGTATGCTATATGGTCTATATGATGCGGGGTCAGTGAGCCAAGGAGTCCAAAGAAAGATTTCTTAGACTCTTAAGATTCTGGCAGTAGTGTTCTTTTATTTAGAGAGTAGAATAGCACGGGGACAGGACCCATGGGCAGTCAGAGCTTCTGCTGCTGCCGGCATGGGGACAGGACCCATGGGCAGTCAGGCTGCTGCGTGGGGACAGGGCCCACGGGCAGTCAGAGACGCTGCTGGCATGGGGAGCTGCTGCTGCTGACGCTGGCATGGGGACAGGACCCATGGGCAGGCAGAGCTGCTGCCGGCATGTTGCTGCTGCTGCTTCTGCTGCCGCTTCTGCTGCAAAGTTGGGTGGAGAGTAAGGCTAAATTTAAGGCATAGGTATGTGAGTTATCTCTTTACAAGACAAAGAATATGTAAAAAAGTTAAAATGATGTCAGTGCCCATTTGGTCCGGCCATTTGGCGGTCCCACAAATTTTAGATAAGAATCAAACCGGATTGAGTAAATGGCAGAAGTTACCGCTTGAATTTTATCCTCAGCTAAAGACAAAGGAGGATTTGTTGGGGGGGGGGAGTCAGTTACATGAGGTTGCCAGACAGTAACCAACTTAAGTTCTTGCCTCTGGCACTGACTAAGAGTTTCTAGAGATAAGACCATCCTCCTTCCTGCAACAGAGAGGGAAGCATCTTCACAGATAGAGGTTTTCCTTAGAAATGTAAATCTTTCCCATCAAAGGGACAAGCAAATTCCACTCCTTGGAGCCTGAATCTCATCTGTAGTTTTAAAACTAACCAGCCTAAAAATCCTCGTCATAAACCGTTTTAAAATTAAGCAGCCTAAAAATCCTCATCATATACATTTATCAAAACTTATCGAGTTGCACACTTAAAATGGGAACATTTTATTGTATGTAAATTATACATCAATTAAAATTGGTAAAACACAGTTCTTAAACATTTGTTGATTCTCTTTAGATGTAATCCATCTAATTCTAATCTTTTCTAACTCTAAAATCACATCGATTTTCCATAATTAATTTGGCCACTAGAGGGAACCCATATTTCATGAAACCAAGAGCTTGGTAATGATTCAAAAAGCACGTTGTCTATGGATGTAAATGCACAGAAAAGAATAATAAATATGAAAAGTTTTCATTACCAGATTTGTAAAAAATTAGTAATAAAATTTGGTAAAACTTTTTCTATCCATAATAATACAGAAAATAAAAATGTTACTTGTGGAAGAGACGAAGCTCCTTTCGTTAGTGCATTTAAATAGTGGACTCGATCTTGACTTTCATCTAGATGTTGTGGGTCATTTAAACATAACCTTGGAATTTCTTTTTAAAACATAACTTATATTTTTGGTTATAAAAGTAAAATATGTTCATTATAAAACACTTCAAAGTTATGGAAAAGCTGAATGAAAGAAGAGAAAGAGGAAGAGGAGAAGAAGAATCAGAAGCTGTACTGTTGTTGCCATCCTCGCAGTCTGCAAATAAGAATGCTGCCAATATGTGTGTGTATTGTCCCAGGACTTTTACTGTACACATTGTTTTTACTTGATTGTAATCCCATATAACACAATGTTAGAATTGAACCACTATATGATATCTTAGCCATGAAAATGAAGTACAAATTAAATATTTACACATAATATGGAATGTTAATAATTACATTAACAATGTTCCTTTGAAGTGTTTTCTAATAGTACTCAACTCAAAAAGTTATAATAAAAGCTTTTTAATATTTAGTAGTCACATTAAATTGTCCATATTTCTTTGGTGGCTCTACCTCTCTTCTGCAGGAAAATCTAATTGAGTCATTACAACTGGAAAGGGATGGGCAGTGGGTAGCAAAATCCTTTTTCCTTATCCTAAATAATCTCTACTTAAGTTTTTAGAAGAAAAAAATATAATGTATGAACAGGAAAACATCTCAGACAAAAAGAACACTTTTTGGAGGCCAGCCCGGTGGCACAGCAGTTAAGTGCGCATGTTCCGCTTCGGCGGCCCAGGGTTTGCTGGTTCAGATCCCGGGTGTGGACATGGTACTGCTTGCCATGCTGTGGTAGGCATCTCACATATAAAGTAGACGAAGATGGGCATGGATGTTAGCTCAGGGCCAGTCTTCCTCAGCAAAAAGAGGAGGATTGGTGGCAGATGTTAGCTTAGGGCTAATCTTCCTCAAAAAAAAGAACACTTTTTGAATTATTTACATATTGGGCTTATGGTGCATTTCTAAGGAAAAAGAAACTGTACATACATTCCAATTTAGCTTTACCTTGCCACATAACAATAATGTATTCATGTTTAAGTAGAAGAGACAATGAAATGGATGATAAACCCTAAGTTTTGAGCCTTGTTTGTGAAATTACTTGTACTTTTATTAAAATCCATTAGGCACAAGTGAGTTATATGTAGACTTTAACTGATGGAGGGGATAAAAAGAAGAGAGTTAATATGAATGTTAACAATTATTTTAAAAATAAACAATATTTACTAATATTTACTGAAAACTTATTATTTTCCTGGTACTATAGGTATTGTGTTACATGAATTACCTTTTCTTTATTTAATCTTTACAAAGCTTTATAAAGGTTTAAGGGTAATTACTATTTTCCTTCTAATTTTACAGATACAGAATTTGATACTCTTTATGTTATGGTAAAGACAGTGTTTTACTTATGAATATACAAATACAGTGATTTTTAAATTTAACTTAATACCTATTTATTCAGGGCATACTATATACCTATATCAATAAGCTGACAATGGATTAAATTATCTGTACTCATTAAAAATGGCTTAAACATCCATTCTAGATTTTTAATACTTTCAATAAAATATGATTGCACACTCACTGTCGCGATATCTAAAGAGCTCAAGACACGACCTCAGCACTTAAAAAAAATAATAATAACAACAAAAAAAGAAAAGTCAAATGAGTGGGATATGGAATCAATAATCAGTATTTGATATTGATAACAAATACCTTGGAAGATGTAGCTTAGTATGTGAGTTTGTAGACTGCCAACTGAATACCACAAATAAGCAGAAAGACACTAAGTCACTTTTGCTGTTGGACCAGAGGGGTCTCATCTGCATGGAAGGCCTGCTTCCAAGGGAAAAAGGGAGGTACTGAAGTGAGCATGCCTGACTCATTCTTTCCAAATAAGATAAGTTACTTTTCTTCTGGACAGAATCATAAAAAGAGCTAGTGAAGACTAGGAATGCTATGCAAATTGAGCTAGTTCAATTTAAAAAGACACATGAGGAGTGGAAATGTATTCTCCCCATAGATATTTCTAAAATATTAAAAATAACAGGAGCACCAACCTACACATATAACAGGAGCCAAAGTCAGCACCATGCCTAATGGTAGAACAAAAGAAGAAATGACCTAAAAGGCTGAAATTGAGACAGTGATATCTAGAACCACCACTATAATGTAACAGAGTTTGGGACATGCTAGACAATGCAATTAGACAAGGGAAAGAAATGAGATGCAGTAATTAGAGCAAAAAAAGCGAAAGACTAGAAGCACCCTAATTATATATACACGAAACTTCTTAAATAAATAATGATACATTTTAACAATAAAATAGTATGTCTCACATCTCTCTACCTCCAGGGAAATATATAAAAATATTCATTGAAATTGAACATTCACCAAAACATATTTTACACAAAGCACGCAAGATGCAGAACAGTGTGCATGGTATTGTCCCATGCGTACCACAAACATATATGCAGATTTATGTATAGGATATTTTTTTCAAGATACTCACAGAAAATTGGTAATCCTAATGGATTCTGGGAAGGAGAAATGAAGATCTGGAGTGGGAGGCAGAGGTTGGTGTTTTTTTTTACTGTATAACCCTGTGGAATTTTTGTGATGTGCACATATTTTTTTCTTGAATAAATAAGTATAACCAGTTTACCTACTTGAGGGTATAAGTTCATCTGAATGGTTAACAGCAGGCTGAGTAAAGTGCTGATGGAATGATCATAAAGATAGTTAGGAATTTGGATCTCTTTCTGCTAGCGGAGTATTAAATTTTGAAAGTCTCAAGGAAGACTGGCACAGCTCTTGGGGCAACTAACAGTGTTTTGTGTGTTTTGAGACAAATTGTGAGAATAAATAATAAGAATCTTTATAAGGAATCAGATGAGTAAGCCACTTATTAAGGATTGAATTTGTTCCCCTTAAAATTCGTATGTTGAAGTCAACCCTCAGTACCTCAGCATGTGACCTTATTTGGAGACAGGCTATTTAAAAACGTAATTAAGTTAAAATGAGGTCACTAGGGTGGGCCTTAATCCACCGTGACTGGTGTTCTTCTAAGAAAAGGAGATTAGGACATAGACACATACAGTGGGAAGACCATGTGAACATATATGGAGATGGCCACCTGAAAGCCAAGGAGAAAAGCTTCAGAATAAACAAACCCTAAGGACGCCTTAATCTTGGACTCCTGGTCTCCAGAACTCTGAGAAAATAAATTTCTGTTGTTTAAACCACTTAGTCTATGATACTTTGTTATGGCAGCCTGAGCAAACTAATGCACCACCTAAGCCCAGAGATGTTGGCTATAGGTGATAGACAGCCACTGAAGAATCTCAGGTAGAAGAATGACCTGATAAGATCTGCTCTTCACAACAATCACTTTGCAACGAGTAAGACTGACTGGCTGGCATGGACAGGCTGGAGTCTGGGAGACAAGTTAGGAAGTTACATAAATGATCCTGTCAAAGCTGATGAAAGGCATAATTAAGGCAATTTCACAAGGAAGAGAGAGGGGGAGTTACAGATGAGAGTGGTTACAGAGGGTAGAAATGGCAGGACCTAGAGCCCAGGTGGATACAAACCAGAGACAGAGAGTCCATCTGTGATGAAACCCATGCCCTGGCTTAGGCAGCTGAATGAATTGTTTATAAAGCAAAATGGAAAAACAGAGGAGCAGTGGGCTCTCCATGTGAACTCTGGAGGGGGCTAACCAAATTAGAGTGGTTACATGTTAACATTGACAGCAAAGAGAAAACGCAGAAGATAGACATCACTCCAGATTAAGATCATAGCACCTGGCGATCCAGGGAAGGGAGGCTGCTAGAGCTGGCAAGGAGGAGCAGTCAGGATGTCTTAGATGGCCCGATGAATTGCCACATCATGGGGAAGAAATGCACTTCACCCAGAAATACACAGTGGGTCTCGTTCTGGAAGTTATAAGTCTCAGCATTCCCAGAAGCTGGGTGCAACCGGGGTGGAGCTGGCCTTGTTAGCTGAAGCGAAAGTAATGGAAGACAATAGAGAGACTCCTGGCACCAGGCCTTGGCTCTGCCCTTAACAGGTTTTATAACCTTGGGCAAGTCAATTGATTTCTCTTTGCCTCATTTCCTTTTACCAGCAAATCAGGGTGAAAATGAAGTGATTGTTATTATAACACATTAGCTACTTAATACTTAGAGGACTCAGGAAAAGCCTCCTGGAGGAGATGATTTGTAAACTAAGAGCTAAAGAATAAGTAAAAATTAACCAGATGAATGGGCTGGGAGATGCGGAGAAGAAGAAAAATGTTCCAGTTAGAGGGAACGGCATCTGTACGACCCTGAGCCAAAACAAAAAATGGTATTTTCAGAGAACCAAGAGGTAATTTGATACAACTAGAGCATAGGGTTTCATAGGAATGAAGTGAGGAAATCTAAATTGTAAGCAGTTAAGTAATTTGCTCAAGGTCACAAAACTAATAATTGTCTGATACGTGAATTGAGCATGTCTGCACCAGAACTTGCATTTAAACTATTAATTGTGTACAACACCATATAATGAGAAGGCCATTACCAAAGGTAATACAGGCATAATATTTCTCAGTGGGTCTAGGTAACAGAGTGAATATTTGCTTGAGCTTAAATAGAAAAATCAAGGTGAGAATGTCAGAAGGAGAGTCATTAGGAATACAGAATCAGGCCACAAAAGTGAGGAAGCCAAACTTTAGTCAAATAACTCATTGGACAATCTACCAACCCTTTGTTCCACTACTAGTCCTACAGAAATGTAGAAACTACCTCAAAACGGATTTTGTGACTAACACAAAACAAAATTTTGATGATTAGTTTTCTTTTGTAAACTTGCTTACTACTCACTAAATAGAAAGTGAGCTCTGAAAAGCCGCAATAGTTGTATTTATTTTACAAAAACAAAATGAAACAAAACCCAGATCCAGATCAGTTCAGTTTATAATGGACTTAGCAGCTGGGTGAATTGTGTCACATACTATCCGGAGACTGGATGAACTAGTCTGTCTATGCCTCTTTCATGGAGCGTTGACGCATAGAAGATTTATTACACTAATTTATTATAAGATCTCCTCTTTGTCCTCTGTATACTGTTTTCTTATGAGGTGGCAAGGTGTGGAATTATTTTGTTTGTCTTGCTTGTGATTTGTTGGGATTCCTGAATCTGAGGCTTGTTGTCTCTGATGGCCATGGAGGTGTATCAGTCAGATCTTCCTCCAGCAGAACCTGCTGCAGGAGCTCAGTTGATGTCCTAGTGTGGCAGCTGGCTTAACAGTACACCTTTTATTGGTGGTGTTCCCATCTTGATATTGTCTCTGTGCACTTCTCTGCTGGCCTTCCAGCCACCTCCCAAATGCATACTTGCTCTTCAATCCTTGTCTCAGAGTTGGCTCTCATTATCCCATTTCCACCCAATGACCTGTCAACTGGGCTTGAAGTTGAACTTCTAGCAACAGTGTGTTGGAGTTAAAAGATTTCCCCCAAAGGTACAGGGGAATTTTGCTCAAAATTTCTCTTAGCTAATATACCTATGTTTTGATCTGCATAAGACAACTGATAACCATTTTATTCATTTACATGTTTAGTAGGAATAATTGTAACAGATCATGCCACATTACATAAAAGGTATAGTCGCAATTCATTCAAAACTATGGCAGGACTTTTGTTTAAATATCAATCTACTTGAGAAGAAAAGTGTTTGCTTCAAGACACCTTGCCATGTGTTCTGTCTTTAACCTTTTTAAGATCATTGGCCATACCATCCTCAGGAGCCAAGCAAATTGATTTTCCATCATTCAATGTGACTCAGAAAGGAGAAAATTTGGATTGGTAAAAATGGGAGTACTACCTTTAGAAAAAATGGTTCATAAATTCTGAAGTGATTTAATGTTATTTATTGGGTTTTTTAAAACAACTACAAAATATATGTATTTCAAAACAAATTTGTCTCAGATAATACAGTAACCACATATTTAGTATGCAATGTTCTGTGTGTACTACCAAAATTTTCCACCATTAACTATGAATAATGTCAGTTAAAATGTAAGAAAGGACCTTTTCAACAATAAACTAATCAGAAAGCATTTATAACTATGTCTGTAATATGTCCATAATACATGTAATTCTATGTACAAGTCTCTATGTTGTTTGTTAATCTACACATGTATCTCCCAAGCTGCCACCATAGAATATTTACCGTATATTGTTCAGCATTATATCTCTGGCAGTCTTTTTGGTCTATTTTTGTTTGTTTGTTTCTTCTCCTTTTAACATCTGCTTAAGATCTCATTTATTATTGAGTAGGGAGAGCATAGTTGTCCAAATCACAAGGAATGTGTTCTGTGTGCCTATTTAAGTTCCCATTTATATTAATTCTGAAGTTTTCAACTGCTCTTCACAGACCACAGGGCTCTACCTGTATCTGCAGGATTCCTCAGAAGTTCGCTAGGTTCAGTCATGACCATTTCACCATAGTTTCTACTCTGTGTGGAAATTCCAGGATTTAAAAATAATGTAATTCAATATTCACTTGTGATTTAGAAAGAAATTGTTAATTTAGATATTATTAATAATTTAATTAAATTTAATTAGTTAAATTTATAACTTAAAAAATTGAGAAATTAAGATGAAATCTTTAACCTCATAAGGCTATAAAACATCTACACTAGATCCTATACTTAGCGGTGAAATATTTAAGAGGTTTGTTGAGAACAAAACAAGAGTACCTGCTATCATCATTTTCATTCAAGTTTTACTGAAAGTTTTAACCAGTGCAATAAGGCTAGAAAAAGACGTAAAAAATTATAAATGGAAAAACAAAACTGACATTAGTAGCAGATGACATAATTGACTATGTAGAAAATGCAAAACAGTTTACAGATGCATAATTAGAAGATTAATGGATACAAAAATAATATACAAAAATCAGAAAAGCAGTTTTAAAGATACCATTTATGATAGCATTCAGATAAAAAGTCTCTAGACATAAGTTAAATAAGGAGCAAGAAGAAAAGAATTTAAATGTTATTTCAGGACCTCAATTTATAGACTATGTGAAGTGCAAAAAATGGAAGATTTACTATTTTAAAGATGCATCAACCACCCCTACTCAAACTGATTTATAAATTCAATGCACTTTTGCCCCAAATTCTCATATTGACAAGCTGATTCGAAGTTCTGAGAAGAGCTAAGACATTGCTGAAGAAGAAGAGTAATGTTGGGGAACTTGCCTTTCTACTTATCAAGAATTTTTTATAATGCTATAATAATTAAGATGGTATGGCGCTGGTATAGAGATAAACATATTGACCAATGAAGAAAAAATTGGAGCCCAGAAACAAACCTGTACATATAACATTATCTTGATTTATGGCAGAGATTGGAAAATGATGGGTTTTTTAAATAAATGATGCTGGGGCAATTGATTATCCGTATATGAAAAATGAAATTGAATTTCAACCTCACACTGTAGAGAAAAATGAATTTTGGGTTCTAAAAGTAAAAGACAAAAGTATCCAATTTTTAGAAGGCAATACAAAAGAATATTTTTATGATTTTGAGAATAGAGTAGCCATAAAAAAGTTACATTACAAAAAACTTATTTTAAAAAACACTGCAGATACAAATTTTTGTCACATATATAAATGGCAAATGATTGGTATGCAAAATGTATGTTTTTAAAAACACTGATGAAATAGCAAATAGCATAACAGAACAAATGTGCAAAAGAAATAAAATTTCACAGAGGAACAAATAGAAATGGCTCATAAGCATGAGAAAGATATTATTTGTAACAAGGGAAATGCAAATTAAAACCACAATAAGATTCCATTATATAGTAATTTGGCAACAATTTAAAAAGTCGGACAATTCCAAGTGTTGACCAGTAGGTGGAGAAAGAGGAACTTTCATGAATTGCTTGTGGGTGGAATAAATCAGTACAACCATTTGGAAAACAGTATTATTTGGTGAAGTTGAAGATGTGTATACCCCATGACTCAATAATTGCCCTCCTACATATACATCCTGGAGTATCTTTTACACATATAGCCGGAGACCAGTACAAAAATGTTGAGAGCTGCATCGTTCATAATAGCAAAACTGTAAGCAACCCAAAGTTCCACCCAACCGTGGACCACAAAATAAATGTCGGTGTTAGCATAAAATGCAATGGCAGTCATCTGTAAAAATGAATCTGCCTAGATTAAACTCACAAACTTATTGTTGAATAAGAGAATTAAGTCATATTTATACATCATCTCATTTATTCAATGTTCAAAAATCAACAGAACTAAAGAATTAATTGTTTAGCATTTCATTCATAGGTGGTATATTTATAAGGATAAGTGACAAATTGACACTGAGTTAAGATAAAGTTAAGGGGTATGTGTGTGAGGAAGAGTGACAAGGAAGGAGAGGAACGAGATTTGAGAGGAGTATAAAGAGTGCTTTCTGTATCCTGATAATGTTCCGTGTCTTGGACCTGGAAGTGAGCATAGTTCAGTTTGTTACTGCTCCTAAAGCTGTACATGTATGTATGTATGTACACACACACTTATAATATACATATGCATACATATATTGTACAACCTTTTATATTGTATACATAAAACATATATACGTATGTTTTTATAAAATATTTTTTGTACAATCTTTTATATCTATAACATACACTGTATTGTGCAATTTAAAAAGATTTTTAAATCTGCTAAGTCATATTGCATCTTTTGAATGTCCTCTATTCGAGTATGTAAGAGACTTCCAAATAACCCAGAATTATCCATGTCTCATTATTGTTGACCATGTATCTTTGCTTATTGTGGATATTCTTTGACATCAAAATTAAATCTACACATTCCAGTTCACACCTTACTCATGTTGCTATGCCTGTATTTGGGTGGTTTTTTTTTTTTTTTTTTGAGAAGGTATATGGCAGTTTCTAGAATGGGACCTTGAAGACTGAGCAGTTGTTTCCTGTACCATATATGAATAATGCCTGTAGAGGAGCAGAATTTGCCACCCTAAAATATGTCTCTTTGGCATAAGGTTTATTTTAGCCTGATTATTTTTAAAAAACTGCAGAAAACCAAGTAGAAGTTACCTTTTTATAAGAGACACTTATATGTGTAAAGAAAATCTCCATCTGTAAGGGTGTTTCCCATGCTGTACCAGGAGGAGAGGGATGACCTTGTCTCTAGAAAGTCTTAATGCAGAAGGCAAGGACTTAAGTCTGCATAACAGCCTTACCCTTAAGGGTTTACTGTGCTTTTCCTGATAACCTTCCATAACTGACTCTCCCCATCCCCCAAATCTTTTTTGTCTTTAGCTGAAGATGGTATTTAAGGTGGTGGCTTCAACCATTTTGGCAAGTTACTCAGTTTTCCTGGGTCTCTCCCATGTATACAGGAGATAAACATGCTATTGAACTTCTGTTAGTTTTTCTCCTGTTAATCTGTCTCATGTCCACTTAATTCTTACACCAGCCAGAAGAACCTAGAAGAGGAGGAGGAAAAGTTTCTTCCTCCCTGGCATGCCCAAAGTCTTGGTCTCCTGTAGTCTCAGTCTAGTACATTTTGTAAGCATTTCAGCTCTGCAAATTCCACTATCAGAGGCTCGTATTTCTGCCCCCATGATTCCTGCTTACATGATTTCTTTTCAGCTACAGCAAGAAGCTTCAGGTATCCACTGGACATTTTCAATAAGTTTAGGAGAAATAAAAATAAACGTGAATGTCTGAATACACTGGTATTGCAAGTCTTGGCTCTCACGGCATCAGCTATGTGAGATAAGTACAGCAAAACCCAGAGTGAAGACAGAGACACCCATACTTCCTTACTCTTAGTTTAATATTTTAAATCAATGTCACAGGCCACAATATTGGATTAACAATTCAACACTGATAGAAATAATTAAGGAAAATTTATGAAAGACCAATTATTTGCCAATATCATAATAAACGTGCATTATTGACCTGCTGCTATGGAACTGTGTTAGACATACTAGACCAAAAATCCATTCCTTGAGGTCTTTATTGCATCAGGAAAGCCTATATAAGCATAAAATAAACTGGTTAACTCAGTGAAAATCTGTTAATATGATAGTTAGATGTGAGATCTCCATTGAATATATAATTCCATCTGCTAACCAACATTAAATAAACATCCTAGATTGATTTGCAGTAATATTACTACTGTCATCCCTAAAAGAGAAGTACAAAACATTGTAGTCAGTATTTCAAGGTAATTAAATAGATTTTGTTCTGCCTCGACATGGAGTTCTTCAACACTTGACAATCTGAATGTATGTCCTAGTTTAATTTTAGATATTTTACAATTTTTGTTCTGCTTAAAGCCAAAATAAAATCTCTTTAGATCTAGTTTCTCTTTCATGAAAATTTCCAATGGATAAAAGGAAAAGATAAAAATGTTTGTGCAATCTCAGTAGGCATCTCTGATTTCAAATTTTGATTCAACACAGTGTTCTTTACATAGCGCAATCTCGATATTAGTTTCTATTGCTTGTTCCCTCCTTGTTGAAGAATGAAGGAAGCTTATCAAAGAGGCATTTGTCAGTTACTGGCCAATAAGGAAGTATAGAATTTATTTTTCCAGTTTGTTTTATTTGGGAGGGATGGAAAGTACAGAATTTAATAGATTTGTTAACAGAGATATGAACTTTTTTCCTTATTATTCCTCGGGGTGGAAATATGCAACTTTAGAGGATCCAACACCATTTTCACTTGATGATTATTTGAAGTATATTGTCACGAGAAAGTCTGTGCATCTTTTCACAAACCATGTTTGTGCAGAACAGGAAATTAATATGCTTTCATGTTATCTTTGCTTTTTATGTCCATTTGCACGATCATATTTAATTTCTTGATGGAATCTGCCATCTATTGATAAATTAATAATTCTTGTCCTGTCAAGAGTAGTATTAGCATGTTTTTTCTGAATCAACAAATCAAACACTTTAACTGAATAATTAATACAATTATTGATACAGTGTCACTGTACACATAACCTCAATAATCAGAATATCTCATTTGCCTTCACAAAGGGAGATACCATTGAATTGTATCTATAAAGATGAATAAAAGCTCAGTGTACAGAGAAAAAGCTGGTAAATGTTGTAGACAGACTCACGCTCCAAGAAGTGCAGCTTTGTGACAGGGAATGGCACATGAGGGAAAAGTCTCAACATGCAATAAGATTGAATGACTTTGCAACCTTCAATTGATTGCTGGGTTCTTGGCCTTTACACCAGGCAAAAAGTGCCACAATGAATTAGAAACACTGTTCAGACACAATCTTATCTCCTTGAGTCTCATTTCACTGTGTACCAAGTGGAGGTGAGCAAATTGTGTGTTGTCAGTATTTGAGGCCACGATGATGATAATAAGGAAATATATAACAAACATAATAAAAAACGTTTGAAGAATCAAAAGAAAGGAGCAGTTTCTAACCTGAAATTATAGTTTAGGATTTAACAGAATTAAAATTAGTTATTCTGGAATTTGTCAAAGTGATCATGGTTAGATTTCCAGGGATATTCACTTTTAAACACGGATCTCTAATTTGAGACATTTTGTTACCAAACCTGAAGAGAGTTCGCTCACCCGTTGCACAGCAAGCCAGTCTCTGACACTGGGTGTGGTGGAAGAAAGTAGGAATTTTATTTTTGCACAGCGCTGAGTAAGGAGAGAGGGCAGCTAACGCTGAAATCCCAAACTCCCCGGAAAGCTAAAAGGAAGGGTTTTTATTTGGGGTTTTAGGTAGGGGAGGGGGAGCATATGGCCTTGCTGGTCAGCTGTATCTCTTTGTGGGGAGGAAATAATCCAGGTGCTTGTCCTTGACGGTGTCTGTCTCCATGGAGGATAGTGGATTCTGGAGCCAGGAAGCCAGAGAGTAAGCAGGGAATGAGTGTTTTGGTTTTAACACCGTATATGCTGGGTTTAATGTGGGGAAACTGATATCAGAGTCGATATCACTTTGACTCAATGCCAGATTGATAGTATATTTAATTTGTGAAGAATTCTAGGCTCTTAATACTCTAAGTGGTCAAAATATCAGGGGTTTTTTTTGTTTGCTTTTTTGCTGAGGAAGATTACCCCTGAGCTAAAATCTATGCCAATCCTCCTTTACTTTTTATGTGGGTCGCCAGCACAGCATGGCTGACTAGTGGTGTAGGTCCACGTTTGGGATCTGAACTCGCGAACCAAGGCTGCCGAAGCAGAGTGTGCTGAACTTAACCACTAAGCCATGGGTCAGGCCCCAAATTCTCAGGTTTTTAAAATACCCAATTATATTACCATGATCTTCCAGCTGATCTGGGAGCTATACAAGTTTGTAAGTTACACTAAATTCTCCATTTTGAACTGTATCTCATCCTTCCCTCTTCAAAATAATTATTTATTCTGACATAGACATCATACACTGTACTAATAGTAACAACCATTTGTTGAGTATTGCTTTATGCCAGTACTATTCCATGTACTTCTGTTGTATTATCTTGAAACCTGACAACACTACATGGACTGTTTTTATCTTACGAATGATACCGAAACAAAGAAGAGGTAAGTACTTTGGCAAAGTAACAAAAAGAGGAAGAGATTTTCTTTTTCTTTTAAGTGTGTTTGGCCACAATGCCCAACTTTAATTCAAAATATTCTATATGTCAAAGTGGCATATTTTGGAGTGGCCTACCCTGAGCCCCATCAAAGCCACCAGGAGCCAGTAATGGCAGCAGTAATAGCAGGGTGCCCCCAAATAACTTTCCTTTAGCCCACACTGCAGTGGCTCATAGTGTGGGATCTGTAGAAGAATCCTGAGAAGCAGGGGGAAATGGTGGTTACACAATGTGTTCAAAGACAATACTGGAGGCAGAGTCAACGCACAGGCCTCTCTGATGGTCATGCGAAGTGAACTGATGTTCAAAAACCTTGTTTCTCTTTCTTGTTTGGTATTTAGATAGCTCTATGAGGACACTGAGTTAGGTGGTTCTGTGCACTGATACGTTTTGTTACCCATTGGGCAGACTTCTCTGAGCTCTAACTTGCAGCTATCGGTCCAGGTCCATTTAATCTGTTCACAACTGCCCATAATACCATCTCATTTTCTTTTCATAGGACTACTAAAAGTAAACGGTACAATCCCAGCCAGCTGTCACTATCCCTCTGAAGGCAGAATATAAAATGTTTCCAAAGGGGTTCCACACACACAGGTGAAGATAAGGTCTTGGATGTGGGCTGATGGATTTAAAGTGCTAGCACAAAGGCCTTTGCCTCAGGCTCTGCTTTATGGGAAACTTAGGATAAAACAGAACTCTTAGCTTAAAATTTTTCTGTTCCAGCAGAGAAAACATTGCTCTGTCTTGCTATTACAGAATGTCTATCTCTCCTCTCTCTCACATCCTGTCAATTTCTGGAAGTCTCTAGAGGATATCTTAAAAGAACTCTCAAATAAATAAACAGAGCAGGATCATACATCATTCCTTTTCTTCTGCTCTGGCTTGTTTGTCCAGGAAACCTCAGGCACTGCTGCCATTATTATTTCTTGATGGCTTTGATGAGGCTCAGGGCAGGCCACCCCAAAATAGGCTACTTTGGCATATTGATTATTTTGAATTAAAGTTACTTAAGAAACAGCTGGTACAAGAAGAACACTCTGACCTTCCTCTATGTTCTCCTGAAAACAGGAAATAAATGTCTCATGTGAAAGGTACCCTCCCTACACCAGGAGGTAGAGAGACATCCTTAACCCCAGGGATAGGGAATTCAGGGCCATGAAGGCTATGCAAACAACTCTGCTTAGTTTCTTCGCTAATTGGTATCTAAGTCTAAGTTTCTTTGTCTTGTCAGTTTTTCACAAATTTATTGTTTCCTTGTCTAAGCTGCCTGTTTTGGTCATTTCTTTGGGGTCCCATATCTGTGAGACTTCTATATGTATGAATTGAATTTGTTTCTCTCCTGTTAATCTGTCTTATGTCAATTTAATTATTAGGCTATCGAAAGAAACTAGAAGGGTAGAGGACAAATTTTTTCTCCCTGACAGCTTCTCAAAGTTGTATGGTCATACTTTGTCACATTGTTCCAAGACTTATTTGCTAACACAGAGAACACTTTCCTGCCCTCATTAACTTGTGACCATCCTCTCAAATAGCCCTGTCCTCCACTTCCTATCTTGATGTTCCCAATGGACTGCTGCCTTGTACTCTAAAGTCTCACAGACAACTTAACGTGATACCCATTCTTACCGTTTCTGCTTTTCCAGGAATGCATTGAAATCTACAAGAGCAAGCCAGAGGACCAATGATAAATGCAGACCCAGAACTTCCTCTTACTCTTCCGGTCATTCATGTATTCATGTCTTCCCCCCAGTTATGTAATAAATACATTTTGGTTTACTTTGAAGATTTCTAGTAGGAGTGTAGAGAAAGTACCTAAATCTGCTTTTATTTAACTTAGGAACATTAACCGTGGTCATATATATTGAATTTTATCCAGTGTTGGTACCATTTGGTTCCTCCCACAATCTCCAACTCTCCTTCTATAGTATGTACGTCTCATTAGCCTAATGAAAATGCTTTGAACACTGAAATTTAAATCTCATGTAGAAGCCTGGATAATGGTTCCCCAAAAATGTCCTTGTCTTTATCCTCAGAACTTGTGAATATGTTACCTAACATTGTAAAAGGATCTTTACAGATGTGACTAACTTAGCGTCTTGCAATGGGAAGATTGTCCAGATTATCTTGAATAGGCCTTATAAAATCACAAAGATTCTTATGAAAGGGATACAGAAGGAGTAGGACTCAGACAGAAAGTGATGTGACAAAGCAGAAGGAGAGAAAGAAAGAGATAGGAAGAGGCTATGCTGATAGCTTTGAAGATGGAAGAAGATGGCCATGAGGTACAGAATTATCACTGCAAATAATCCATAATCAGTCTATAAATCAAAATTGGGGTGAGTGTATTATATGAGCTATCTTTGATAACTATAGCCTGGAAGTGACCTTCACAAAGAAGGAAGAACTCCAGAGAAGCAGGGTATACAGAATGGTTACATACTGTCTTAGGACAAGGAACATACATCACTTATGACAGAAATCTCTCTTACTACAGTCATGAGATGTTTACTGGCACAGCAGGTCAGTGGTCACAAGGTGAATACAGCAGGTCAGCGGTCATGAGATGAGCTAGAGCAGGTTGGTAATTAATCCTTAGTTTCTGGGAAGAAATGCTTATCCTTAAAGAAATCCTTTTATGGGGAAAGGCAACATCCCTATCTTTAAGGGCATCATTCTTGGCTTTAAGACATTGTGTTTAAAGCAGATGTATGATGCATGTTCAACAGTCCATGTCAGGCCTTTCTGGAAAGATAAGGTCAGGTCAAATAAGTTTTAAACCAAATGGCTTCCTCATTTACTCCCATATATACTATTGATCTTCATTATTTCAACATTTTTCCCCTTTTGATCAATAATCCTCAACTCAATGTGAGAATACACAGATCATTACTAAGATATTTATATCCTTAAGACAGTGGTATTTGACCCTCAAAGGGTCCCTTAAGAAGAGGAAAGTAACCTTGCGACCCATGAACTGTTTTCACAGGATAAGATTTTGGACATATAGTACAATGAGCATATGCTTTATGAGCCACTGGGGGAGAAAGTTTCCAAACATATTGCTTTCCCCATAAAATCATCTTTTCAGGTGCTTAATGGGTTAATTGATGTATATGTTGGCACAGTGGCAATTGTGCTCCAATAAGCACTATGGTTTATTATCTGGCCCGAATTGCATCTGCATAGTTATGTCAAAAATTCCTCTTTTCTCTTGCCATATTTGTTTCTCTTTTTCTCTGATTTCTTGAGCCTATCGAAGAAAATCTTTCACTTGGTTAGTAGAGTTAACAGAAAGCAGTGGACATGCTCAAGGCTGGACAGGATACTCAGTCCCATAATGTCCTTCCCTATCTTTGAAGTAATACCCATCTGTAAACCATTCTAAATAATAAAACACAGCTGTGGTCATTTTCCCCCTGTAGTACTAGAAGCAAGGTTTCAGGGTTAAGATAATGAGTAGTGTTTACCCACATAATAAAACCTAAAAAGGTTTATCATCATTTACTTGACAATGCTTCCCATGCAATTTAACTACCAAATAAATCTAATTAGTTTAGTATCTTCCTCTTTATAGGAAGAGAGAAAAATTCTTTGAGAAGTCCCTGGAAACTGTCTTTTTAAGAGAGAGAAAATCAAATTCTAATTTTGCACTAGCTTACTTTTGATACTAAAACTCATTTACTTAATTAATTTATTCCGATCTTAGCCAACTTGAAACCATTCATAAAACTCTTCTCTCAAGATTCCCTTTCCTATATCTTTCTTTTGACATTCAGATTTTGTCCTATGCTTTTCCTTTTTTTTTTTGACAAAATGCTTTTCCATTTCATATATATCATAAATTCCATATAAAAATATATATATTTTACTGAAAACACATTTTATTTTCCTTGCATATTAAAATATTTTCATTATTATTTTAGCAGTTTTAATTACATATATTAATTAGAATTTTTAACCCTTAGAAACCTTAATTACTAGTGAAAAATAAAGAAGTAAACAATTATGGACTGCCTTTTATATTAGTATTCTGTGACTTGGCAAATTTATAAATACTTTTCATAATTTCTAGAAACATATGCTATTCCATAGTACAATCTTTCAGTAAATCATAAGACACGTTTACTAATAGATCGAAACATCTTAATTTTCTCTGTAATAAGAAGACAAAAGTGGTAAACTTAAACTTGTTAAGCAATTAATGGTTCTTTATTTTATCTTATTTGGAAATAATCTAGATATTCAATGAATTTTCCATCATTTAATTTGACCTAGCAATACTCTAAAGTTTTAAGTTACCAAAGAGATTTTAGCAGCTATTTTAAGTACACATGCCATAAAATGTAATTATCACTAAAAGTTTATGTGTAAACTCTTGTCCCATTTACATCTACCTAAATCATTTCCTCTCACAAATTATGGTTAGATCACCCACAAAAACTGCATGACACATTAGACAAAAGCAGCTATCATTTTAAGTTATTTTTGCTGACAAATTTTGGAACAGAGATAACATCAGCTTATTTGATTAATAACCCCAAGTAGAATGAAGGTTGCATGTCTACCTCATAACCAATCCTGATAACTCTGAAGACGTGCTTATTGCAATCAAACCAACAAACTTAAATAAGATTTCATTTACCAAAGATTTTTGGGTCAATTTCTATTACAGCTACATAAGTGCTTACTTTTAGCCAATTGAATGGAACTCTTTTAGAAATTATAGAATTATAGATGGTAATTAGAATCAGTATCTGGAACTAGAAAAGTATGACATATATAACATATATATGGCACACACATAAACAACAGACAGATGCAATAAAGATTTTATAGCCTCTGTTTTCAAAATTTTCCTTAGAATTTTGGGCAAGGGTGCTTTCATAGCAGTCTGCATCTCCAAAACTTCTATCTTTTTTTTTCTTCCAGTCTTAGGAATCTGAGATGGTCTAGATAATAGCTCCCAGAAAGGTCACAAGTTTCTTGAGAGAAACAGGGAGGTTAGTTGCTTATCAAAGGACCAACACACCCATCCAATTACATTATTCCCTCTGGGTACATAGTTATATTTTAATTTATGAAGAAAACAAAATCTTATCAGGCTTTGAATATCAGCTTCCAATTTGGCTAAATTTCTGATCATGTTACTAAATCTTGTCAAATATCTTGTCAGGTTTCAGCTGGGACAAGCAGTTACTATTTCTGGCAGCATTAAACAACTCCATTAATTTTTTAATTTTAGTTTCCCCTTGATTGTTTGAGGGTAGCAGTTTCTCAGAAAATCTCTCAGTCTTGTTAACACTGAGTGGAGCTCATATTGGGTCCTCCTTGGAAGGTAGCCTGACTTAAGAAGTGCACTTCCTAAATGATCTTACCTAATTTGAATGTTCCTTCTAATGGCCAATCTACAAGTGTTAGAGGCTCAAAGGAGCCCCACAATTGCCACTGTAATTTTAAATTATCCCAGGTTATCTTTACCCAAAGATCCAACCATTTACAGTTATCCCCATTTTGTCAAGCACTTGCAAGTATCACTGCATATGTATTGCATGTGAAGCCAGTCAGAGTTCCAGGGGGAGCCTGCCAATTCAGGAACTGGTCAGCTTTTAGAAGTGTGATTTCCTATTTTCTTTTAATTTAGTTTTACTATAAAGTCTGAACAATTTCTAAGGACTGTGTAGCGGGTCAGAAGGGTGCTGGTTGTGAGTGTCACTCCCTTAAAAAGGTCGTGAGCAGGGGCTGGCCCGGTGGTGCAGCAGTTAAGTTCGCATGTTCTGCTTCAGCAGCCCGGGGTTCACCTGTTCAAATCCCAGGTGCGGACACAGCACCACGTGGCAAGCCATGCTGTGGCAGGCAGGTGTCCTACATATAAAGTAGAGGAGGATGGGCATGGACATTAGCTCAGAGGAGTCTGCCTCAGCAAAAAGAGGAGGATTGGCAGCAGATGTTAGCTCAAGGCTAATCTTCCTCAGAAAAGGTCATGAACATTCTCTTGCATGTCTTGGTTTCTCCCATTGGCATTCTAAAACTACCATGGGGGCTCAGAGCACATGGACAACCGATCCTCAGATCCTCAGGTGTGCATCCCTGGACAACCTGTCAATTACTTAAAGCAAATGATCATGATGGAATCCCCTATGGGACTGCTGCGCATCGTGAGGCTCAACTTCAGACACTCCCATGAGGTTCTCAGGTGCCTGAGAACACTTTATGGTTGAGAGGAACTGGTGTCCCTTCTCTTTGAACTGAATGAGTTTTCAGTTTCTCATTTTGCTATTAAACAATTCGTTCAGACTTTATAGACACAATTCTTTCCAATGTAAAGCCAAATTAAAAAGGTCAGCCTCCCCTGTTTACTATAAAGTTCCCCCTGGGCTTTCCTGGCCTAGAAAATTCCCCCTAGCTTCCTCTTACCTAGGATATGTACCAGTACCCCTGAAGACACCTAGTCTTAAGACTTGGCACAGCTCAAGTAAAAGTTCGGACTTACAACTTAAATAAGAAGGTCCTGGTTTCAGGAGAAACTCACAGAGGCACCTGAAGAATGCCGTGAAGCTGGAGGGAATCAATGGGCCCACCTAGTACCAAGCGCCGGTTCAAAGCAGATTCCAGGTGGTCTCCAGTGGGTTTCTCTGAAATTCTGCCTACCACACCATAAATGTCAATGCAAAATAACCAATAACCATTCTACATATAAGAGAGATAAGGTGAGCTTTACTTAAGCCAAAGTGAGGACTGTAATCCGAGAAGGGCTTTTCCTGAAAGGAAGAAAGCATTCCAGAAAAGCATGGTTTCCAGTACAGTCTTATACCTTTCTAGAACAAAGAACATCCATTAAACATACCCAGGATACATGTTCATCAAAGTTTCAAAGAGGTAGTCAGTTGCAAATTAGCAGGTTAACATGACCCTGATGTTGGGAAAGGGACTAATAGGACGAAGGAGGGGAAGTATGCATTTTTATTTTAAGAGAGTGCATTCTTTAAAGGTTAAAGCAGATGCATAGTGCGTGTTTGATAGCCGATAAGTTAGGCTTCTTTAGTTCAAGTCAAATTACTTTTGAACCCAAATAGTTACCCCATATACTTCATATGTGAAATAACCTTGTGACATCTTACCTCATTCATTCTGAGCACGTGCCATTGGAATTATGAAGATACTATTGTACTTGATTTTCAGGGAAGGATGTGGAGGCTCAGAGTGTTTCTTGTCTGCAGTTACCCAGTTGCTCAGAACAAGCCCGGGCGTGTACCCACCTTCCTCCTCCTGCTGAGGGCTGTAAAAGAGCCCAGGCAAAGGTCCTGAATCAGAGCCAAGCACACACCCTAGCTGGCCCTCCCCACATGTGCACAATCTTTCCTTCTTTTCAGATTTGGAGTGTGTTCCTTTCCAGGTGACTCAGAGCTTTATCATGAGATGACAGCCTTTGTTTCTATTGAGAAAGCTGGACATGCTCCTGTCATCCTGGGGCAATGGATAAATTCAATTTTATGGGCTCAAAAACATTTAAACTGTCACCCTACCTGTGAGGCATTGAAACAGCATTACACTTGGTGATTGTTATCTCTCCATGAAGGTTAGAAAATGAAGCCCTTCTCAGTGAAACCTTTACACAGATGCAGCACTCAGCCACTCAATTTTTCTTTTCTTTTTTCCCCCCATTGTACAAATTGTTTGAGTTCTGAGGAAGAATCCACTTTACTACAATATAGTTCCCAACTTCATTAAGTGGCAAAAAAATGCATAATTGTTTGGAAAACCATTTAACAAAATGATTTCAATGAGAGCTCTTTTTAAAATATGTATGAACATTTGAAAAATTTTAAGGAGCTACAATTGAATAACAGGTTGGTATATTGGAACAAAATGAATATTTTATGCAAAATAGGGATTCAGGGTGGGGGTCTACAAGGACTTTGAAAAAGCATCAAAGATGCCTTCATGAACATCAGCGAAACAAAGAGGAGTGCCAGCTAGTGGCAGGTCTTAAATGAGTATGATCTACAGTTTGTTACAAATTTACAGCACTGGGGTATTCAGAATGAACAAAAAGTCAAAAAGTAAAAAACAAACTTAAGCAAGAAATGTTTGTGAAAAGCTTTATTTTCATGGTATTTGTAAAAATACATCAATAAATATTTAAACTTCTCTATTTCAAGACATAGAGAAATACTGCATAATTAACACTAAACAAGGCATTATGCCTTACAAGGAAGACATAAAATGTCCAAGGGATATTTAGAACATCGTAGTTTTTAAAGCTTCAACATCAGACATGTTGACCACATACTGAAATTGCTACAATAAATAACAACTGACATTCTTCTCAACAGTACAAAAATAGATATACACATACATTCCCCTGCCTGAACAGTGATCTATTTACTTGGATCTCTCCCATTATTTATCCCCAGCCTTTATCACAGTGCACATATAGTGTGGTCTCCCCCCTCAACCCCTCCCCCAAAATATTAGTTTAATAAATGTTCTTCAACATTTAAAATGCATGATCTGTAAATTAATAGTCAGGAGTGAACTAACTTTGATTTAACGTGAAAATAACCTTTTCACACAGTACAGTGAACCAGCAAACATTCAAATCTTTAAATATTAGAATGTTAATATACAAGCTTTGAAAAATAAATAAATAAATACTTATGTAAATAAATAGAAGAACTCTCATAAGAAACAAACACATTAAACACAGTCCAGGTGACCCCGAGAACTATTTGTTTCTCTTCTTTAAGGCTGCCAACAGCAACCAGTACACTTCCTCCTTTTCTCCAGGTTAGTTGGCGCTGCCCCTGTGATGAGAAAATGGTTGCGGTTAGCAGGACTCAAAAAGAATGACTGCAGAGCCCTGCATTTAATGGTACTACTTATACCACTGCTGCCCTGTGTGGCAGAAAATGCCAGGCTCCTGATGCCGTTTAATTAGGAATAAGGGGCCTGTGGTCACAACTGTATTATTAGCTTCAAAAAGCCAGGGCATAATGCTCAAAAAGTACATGCATGACATCCCTTAAGCCTCATAGCAAACCCCGTGAAGTAGTTATTATTATTTCCCCCATATTATTGCGATTCAGTGATTAAGTACTTTCCCTGGGGTTACAGGAAACTCACTTCTTTAGCATCTTTTCGATCATTTTCTTAACCATGGGGGCTTCAGGATTGAGACAAGTTTCCTGTCCATTCTTGAGAGTGGCTCTGCAGAGAGAAAGGAGAATGCACGTGAGGTAGAAGGTTGGGCTGGGGGCATCGGGACGGTGGAGGTGACAAGGACGGTAGCAGCGGCGGCGCGCGGCAGCACTTACATGACTTCGGTTTGGGCGCAGTGGGAGCCCGCCGGCGTCACCTTCACGCTCTGGATGTTCTTGAGATGAATCCCCTGCACGGTCTGCAAGCACTGGCAGCGCAGTTCACTGACCACGGGGGCCCCTGCAGGGAGAACGGACTCGGTTAGCGTGACTGTCTCCCGATGGGCCCACCCGATCCCTGTCCCGCCCTTGGAACCCCAGGGCGCCAGGTCTCACCTGCCGCGTGCCGGGTGGCGGCGACCAGGAGAAGGAGCAGCAGCGCAGCCCGGAGGAGCCGGGGAGCGCAGGAGGCGGCGGCGGTGGCGGCGCGGGCCATGGGGCTCAGCTCAGACGGTCGGGGCGGCGGGGCCTGGAGCAGGAGAGCTGGCGGGATTGCTGGCGGAGCGAGCTCTGTGGCTCCCCGACCTCGGCGCACCCCTTTTATCCACGATGGGGCTGCAGAGCTCACAGCCCCGGGCCAGGGAAATTCCCGGACCTCCCGGTCTCCCCCGGGTGCGGAAGGAAGCGCGGCCCCGCCCCTGGGTGAGGCGGGGTGCGGGGACCCGCCGGTGCCGCCTCATCGCGTGACTCTAACTCCGCGGGCTCGGGACTGCTCTCTTCTCCTCCCCAAATCCCCAAAGGGAGAATGAGTTCTCTTGCAAGAGGCGGTGTCACTTGTTACGGAGACATGCGTCCTGAGGAACGTTTGTTTATCAGCATTGGGGGAATTAAGGCGGGGAAGAGGTGGGGAAAGGCGGGGAGAACGGATTTTTCACTTATTACGTACGCGTAAATATCTTCTGACGATGAGATGATTTTGTTTACGTCTGCATAGATACACTCTGTTAAAAATACATCAGCCATCTTAGATTATACATAAGAATGTTCTCTTTGTTCCTGGTATTCTACAAGAACAAATAATTCACATTTGGTGTTATGTCATCTCACAGGGGCAGGGGATGACCAGAGTCAAAAGTTTAATTGTGTTTAATTTAGCATAAAGTGTCGTAATCCTACATAGTTTACTTCCTCTGTGAAATTCTGGAACTTCCAGAGCTCGAGTAAATCCAGAGTACCACCTTTTTGGTGTAGAGGGCGTTGATTAATCCATGAAATAAGGGGCTGGTGGTCATTTTGGAGTTTTTGAGGGGAGAGAAAGCTGCGTTGAGTCGCAGGGTCTACAGTTTGTAGTTTTGTCCAAGCACAAAAATTGTCATAGGCATATGAGATCTGATGGCTAGTGGGAGTAGCGCCCTTTGCTCATTTAAGCCGCAAAGAGGCGTGTTCCTGTGTCATGTCAAAGTGCTGGATCGCGAATCTAATCCCACTTCCTTGTTTAATGGACACAAATCTCATTCATTTCCATATTATATGGACTTTCTTGCCTCTAGGGATTTGATTTCCTTTCTGGAGAAATAATTGCGATCATGTTTTGTTTCTACTGATTTCTAATAAAAGATTTCAAGCTGTTAACTCGAGACTTTGCCATTCATTAGCTCATTTTTTCACCGTCAGTTTTAATGTCCTTTATTGGATTATGTGTAGGTTTCAGATGGTGTAGGTGTGACTCTGGATGCAGACGAGCGAGAGGTATGGGGGGACCAGTGGAAAGGTGTGTGCGCTGGGGCGGAACCTATAGATGTGCCAGGGGAGGAATTTCAGCTCTGCCAGTTGTGGGTACGTGACATTTAACCTGTCTATGCCTTAGTTTTTCATCTGTAAAATGGAGATAAACGGTAGTATCCACTTCAATTAGGTTATCATGGATAAATGTGTTAACATTTGTAAGACACCAGCACACATTACATGCTATAAATAATTTTTAAATAAATAAAATAGAAATTGCTTTTTCCATATCACTAAGTTAAAACTCACCTGGGATAAAAATCCTTGTACAAAGAGAAAAGAAGTTTTGCAAAAAACCCCCACAAAAACCAAAAACGCCTCCAATATAAAATGTTTATATGAGTTTTTTCCTCAAGAGAAAATTTAGAATGAATTTTTGTCTATTTTAATTATCAGGTAATTTTATAAAGCTAGTTTTAGTATTTTCTACTACAAAATGTGAATAAAAGTAAAGATGTCCCATCTCAATTATTAGAAAAGATTATAAATGACTATATTGTAAATAAAGATTTGTCTTTATAGTTGTTTTTTCAGTATTCATCAGTACAGTCCTGTGAAAAAGAACAGGAATTAAAATTTTTCTTTAAAAGGAGTAGGAAATGAAAGATGACCTAAAGTTTATAATATACAAGTAACTCGGTAGTAGTTGAGAATTTGTATAGACACTGCTTGTTTTTCTGGGATTCTTAGTTGGAAATACTGTGTTTTCTTGAAATAATCAGTAGCTCAGAAATCTACTCTAATAGCCATTCCTTGAAAGTTAAAAATATAGTTTTATTTTTCTCATTATAGATGTATATCTTTTTATTACAAAAAATTTATGAAAGACAGAAAACATGAAGAGATTGCTATTCAGACTTTTTAATGTTTGTCCAAGGAGCAAACCTTAGCAGATCTTTCCTTTTTCTTCAACATCCCTAGTAACTGACATATATATGTATAAAACCCACTTAGTCTGCTCAACTGCCCCATGAAATGGTTACTGGTTTTTTCTCCACAAGGAAACTCACGGGCCAGGAATTTAAGTAATTTGCCAAGGTCTCACAGTTAATATAATTCAGAATTTGAGTTCCAGGCAGTGCAACTTTAACCACTACACAATAATTTTTTTTTTCTGAGACAAATGACAACTTCAGAAGGGCAGTTTTGTTTTGTTTAAATATGTTTGCTATCTTCCTGCTTGAATAGGTCAAGTTCACCTTTTCTAAAGCGTAAAAGTAGCAAACTACTCAGAAGTCTCTAGTGTTTTATTCCACTAACAGCAAGGGTTTTCTTTTGTGGTATGAATATGATATAATTAAATTTAATAAAATCCATATCTATTCATCTGTCTGTCTGATTTTCCAAATCAGTCGACTTCACCTCCCAAATCCGGTCAGAGGGAACGAAGACTCCACCCTGGGAGCTTCCAGAAGGGGAACTGAGCATTTTAGTCAGCACTTATTTGCTGAAATAAAGGTCACAATTTTCTGCTGACTCAGCTTGGGCACTTCGTCATGTTTAAATAACTGAAATATTTTGTCGTCAGCATTATCAAGAGGTTACTCAGAACTTTACTCTTTTTATGACTTAAGAAAACAGAAAATGTTTTCCCTAATGCTTTCCAGATCCAACTCAAAGTATTGGTGTAAACGAACACTCAAGGTGAATGAATAGAGCATCAAAAAATTTACAGTAGGAGCCGAAAGGATGAAGCATTTCAAGAAGCAGCCTCATATTTGTAGAATTATCTATAATTTCATGTCTAAGACTTTCTTGACACACATCTTACAAAAGAAAGGTGTTTTCCTACCTCATGATATATTAATTCTCATAATTCCTAAAAGCCTCATATTTATTTTTCAGAAAATTTAAAAAGCAGTGGTGTTCCGAAGCCTACTAAAATAATCCAATTCTTTCTTGTTTTAACAAGTGTCTTCCCTAGCTAATTATTCATTTTATGAGCTGAATGACAGATTTGTATGCCCGAACTTTAAACTATTGCAATTACCAATCTTAAAATAGAGCCATCCCTAAAATAAAAGCGTTGGTTGCTAGATCCCATTTTGAGCTACCGTATTTACTGCATCTTGCAGATTTGATTGACACAGTCTAATCTGCCTTTAAAATTCAGAGTTGCTGCTGCATCCTGAGACAATGGAGCCGCAGGAATGGGCAGTGCAGTGCTGCAGTCCCCATTCTGGCCTTGGGAAATTGTGCTGTCACAACTGCCAACCCTATTTTATTACAATCACTGCTTCTGGTAGAATGTCTCTGGCTCTGAGGGAAGAAGAATAAAGATGCCTGAATGTGGCATTCAATCCCTGGATCCATCCACTTCTTCAGTTCAGAACAGTTTGTCCAAGGTCAATGTCATCCACCTGGTCCAGTCTCTAGGACATTTGTCATTTCTGCCTGGCTTGAATTCCTCTTCCTTCTTCTGGTTACAGAACCTTGGTTTTCCTTTGGGAACCGTCTCTTCTTTCTCCCAGTCTGGGCAATGCAGGCAGAGTGACTCTGTTTCAAAGCTCCAGGAGTGGGCTGATGACCCAAAGTAGTATTGGTCAGTTTTTCCAGTTTGAGTCCAATCCCTAGCCACTCTTGGGTTGGGCAAGTGACCTAAGCCTGGCCAAGTCAGAAAAATTCCCTGGAGTCCTTTTTGTCAGAAAATAGTTGGAAAAACAAGCCGTTGCTTCCTGCTGAGTTATATCTGGTAGAACAGAAGCTTGGGGCTTTGCCAATGCTTGAGGAGAGCTTGCCTGAAATGAAGCCAGCACGGAGAAAAGCAGCCTGAGCTGGAGAGAGACCGAAGGGAATTTTTGAACTGCAGCAAGCAGCTTTGTCTCATCTGCTCATCAGACTTTCTATTTGATAGGTCAAGTGATTTTCCTTTTCATCAAGCCAATTTGAGTTGGATTTTTGTTGCTGACTCCACTTACTGCTAGAGTTATCTTTCTAACCAGAAGGCATTTCAACTTGAATTTAACTCCTTTCTTTCTTTAATTGTTTCAGCATTTTCGTTGATCATTTCCTCAGCATTTACAAGGTGTGATCGAAGTTAGGTGTCAGGGATACAAGGAGGAATAAGATAGACTCTGCTATCCTCTAATTCTCAATGCAATTGGGGAGATGAATGTACAAATAGAAAATTTTAGAAAAGCCTGGTGAAAAATTAAAAATAGATCTACCATATGATCCAGCAATTCCACTTCTGGGTATATACACCAAGGAAATGAAAACAGGATATCAAAGAGATATGTGTACTCCCATGTTGGTTGCAGTATTATTCACAATACCCAAGATATAGAAACAACCTAAGCGCCCATCAACAGATGAATGGATAAAGAAGATGGTGATATATATATATATACGTACAGACACTATATATATATACACAAAGATACGTACACAATAGAGTATTATTCAGCCATGAGAAAGAAGGACATCCTACCATTTGTGACAACATGGATGGACCTTGAGGACATTATGCTAAGAGAGATAAGTCAGACAGAGAAAGACAAGTACTGTATGATGTCATTTGTATGTGAAATCTAAAAAAGCCAAAAGCATAAAAACAAACAGTAAAATGGTGATTACCGGGGGATGAGGGTGGGAGGGTAGGGCAGATGCTATTTAAGGGTACAAACTTGCAATGAGTAGTAAATAAATCATAGAGATCTAATGCACAGTGAAATGTATATAGACAACAATATTGTATTAGAATCATCAGACTTGTTAAGAGACCGGATCTTAATTATTCCAACCACTAAAAAGAAATGATAATTATGTGACATGATAGAGGTGCTAATTATTGCCTATGGCAGTCATATTATAATGTATAAATGTATCAGCTTTTTTTTAAGTGTGGTAAATACCACTGTAAATCATTCCTGAGGTGTTAGGAGCAAGGAGGGGCACCTAATCCAACTCTTAGAGAGCGGGTTTGTGAGAGATTGTCAGAGAAGTTTTCTTGAAAGAGGTGCTCACTCATGTGAATCTTAAAGATGAGGAGGAATTTCCCAGGTAAATGAGAGCACTGAGGGGCAGAGGACATTCCAAGAGAGGGCCAAGTGAGCAAAGCCGTGGCTATTGGAAAGAGCAGGATGAGGCTAGGAGTAGCAAGAAGCTCATATAGCTGGTGCTCACTCTGTCAGTAGGGAGAGAGGAGAGAATGAGGCAGGAGGAGGTGGCAGGGCTGGGACACTGGAGACCATGTGCCCCTAAGATCCTGCTTGTCTGTCAGGACCCAGTTTGTATGTTACCTCCTCTGGCAAGCCTCTACGTGTATCTCAAGGTGTTTCCATGGCCCTCTTGCACAGACCACACTGTGACCTTTATTGGCAGTCTACCATGGGGAAGTCTGGAGTAACCTAAAGATTCAGGGCATGTCCAGAAAATGAGAGGAAAATAGATATAAAATTCAAACGACATTTATTATGCACACACAACATACAAGAGACTGTGGTCAGTTTTGCAAAAAACACATAGTGGATAAAACTGAAACTCCAAATGTGTTGCTCTTCTTCCATATCTAACCTGCATACTTCCTTCTGCAATGCAGCTAGTCTTTTCTTCTGTTCCCGTAGTAAAGCCGTCTTGATGAATTCAGCAATCTATAATTATTTAAAGACATTTCAATTAACAGTGAGCACCATTCACTATATTAGATTTTGGCATTATTCCAAGGCTTCTAAAAGAATGGATTTCGATATAAACTTTGTATTTCCATTTTCTTAAGATTATTTTTTAAACTTTTGTGGAAGCAGTAAAGAATAATTAAATTATCTTATATATGATATAAACCAAACAAATACAGGAATGCCAAAATTACAAAAGAATATGTCAAGAAATAAATAAAGGAAATGAGGAAATGTCTCTATGGAAACATGGTTGTAACGGATGAAAACAACATGATGACCCTGTTTGATGCTTCCTGTATTATGGAAGCAAAATTTAGGAAGTTGAGATGAGTTATTAACCACAGCAACCATATTACACACTGTATGGATACATTTTCCAGCTAGAAAAATTGCAAGTCATCATAAAAACCTTGATGACCAAAGAATGTCCTCTGTAATGTTTCAACATTTTGAAATTTGTGAATATGTTCTTTATGGCCCATATATGGTCTCTTTTAGAAAATATTCCCTGTGTGATTTATGCAGTTGTTGGGTGAAGTGTCCATGTATGTCACTCAGGCCAATTTGTTGATCTGTTGCTTAACTCTTCTATACTGTTATTGATTCTTTACTGCTTTGCCTATTCAACATTGAAACAGTTGTCAGAATCTTTAACAATGATTACGTTTTCATCTAGCGCTCTTTTTAATTTCTCTCCATTTTGCTTTATGTAATTTGATAGTATTTTACTAAGTTCATAAAATTTTAGAATTATTTTGTCATTTGTAAAATTGCCCTCTCTTTACTTTGAATCAGCCTTCTTTATCTCTGACTGCTTCTTTCCTTAAGGCTTAATATATTAATTAGACCTTAATTAATATGTCAGGTATTAACTAATATATTAATAATTTATATTAATAATAGATTAATAATTATTAATAAGTAATTAATATATCCATGCCAGATTTCTTTCAGTTAGTTTTTGTATGATATAACACTTTCTTTTTATTTATTTATTTATTCACTTATTTATTTTATTGAGGTCACATTCGTTTATAACATTATAAAATTTCAGGTGTACATGGTTATATTTTGACTTCTGTATTGTTGGCATTATGTTCACCACCAGACGTCTAGTTACAATCCATGACCAAAAACATGTGCCCCTTTACTCCTTTTGCCCTCCCCCATCCCCTTCCCCTCTGATAACCACCAATCTGTCCTCTGTATCTATGTTTTTGTTTGTTTATTTTCCACATAAGAGTGAAGCCACATGGTAATTGTCTTTCTCCATCTGAATTATTTCACTTAACATGATACCCTCAAGGTCCATCCATGTTGTCGCAAATAGCACAGTTTTGTCTTTTTTATGACTGAATAGTATTCCATTGTATATATATATACCACATCTTCTTTAACCATTCATCTGTGGATGGGTGCTTGGGTTGCTTCCAGGTCTTGGCTATTGTGAATAATGCTGCAATGAAAATAGGGGTGCATATATCTTTTCAAATTAGTGTTTTCATGTTCTTTGGGTTAATACTGAGAAGTGGAATAGCTGGATCATATAGTAGTTCTATTTTTAATTTTTTGAGAAATCTCCATACTGTTTTCCTAGTGGCTGCACCAGTTTGCATTCCCACCAGCAGTGTTTGAGGGTTTCTTTTTCTCCACAGCCTCTCCAACACTTGTTATATCTTATTAATATATATAAAACTTTCAATTCTTTTAATTTCAAGTTGTGTTCTAATATTTAAAGTGTGTCCTTTTTAAGCAGTATAGATTTTCTGTCTTATTTATACAGTCTGATAACTTTTGAGTTTTATTTAGACTGTTTATTCCGTTTAAATTTACTCTAATTCTTAGTATAGTTGGATTTAAGTCTACTATCTTGCTATTCTATATAGCCTTTCTTTTTTTAAATAAACTTTAAATTTGTAATAATTTTAGATTTACGAAAAATTTGTTAATATGGTACAGAAAGTTCCTTTGGCTCTTTTGCCCAGCATCATCTAATGTTGACATCTTACATAATTATTGTACATTTGTCAAAACTAAGAAATTAGCTCTGGTACATTATGTTAACTAAACTTGATTTAGACATCACCAGTTTTCATTGCTGTCCGTTTTCTATTCCACGATCTAATCCTGAATACCACATTGCATTTAGTCATCACTTCTCCTTTGTCTTCTCTGATCTGTGATGGATTCTCAGCTTTGTTTTGTTTTTCACGACTCTGACACAATTTTGAGGAATACTTGTTAGATATTTTGTAGACTGTTCCTGAATTTGCTTTTTATGATGATTTTCTCCTGATTATACTGGGCATATGAGTTTTCCAGAAGACTATCATAGAGATGAAGTGCCCTTCTCATCATACCATGTGGAAGGAATGCATGATATTCACACGACATAACTGGTGATAATAATCTTAGTCTTTTGGTTAAGATGGTATCTGCCAGATTTCTCCACTGTAATATTATAGTTTTTCCCTTTTCCTAATCTCTTCTTCAGAAGTAAGTCGCAAAACCCAGGCCATACTCACGTGGGGAGGGGAATTAAGCTCCATCTTCAAGAGGAGAGAGATTCTACTTAAATTATTAGGCATTCTTCTGTAAGGAAGATTTGTCCTTTCCCCTGCTTTCCTGTTATTTTGTTCCTTTACTCCTTCATTTCTGCCTTCTTTTGTGTTATTTGGATATTTTCTTTTATTCCATTTTATCACCTTTTTCACTTTTTTTTTTGAGGAAGATTAGCCCTGAGCTAACATCTGCCACCAATCTTCCTCTTTTTGCTGAGGAAGACTGGCTCTGAGCTAACATTTGTGCCCATCTTCCTCCGCTTGATATGTGGGATGCCTGCCACAGCATGGCTTGCCAAGCGGTGCCATGTCTGCACCCATGATCCGAACCGGTGAACCCTGGGCTACCAAAGTGGAATGTGTGAACTTAACCGCTGCGCCACTGGGCCGGCCCCTCCTTTTTGATTTTTAAATCCAAAGTTTTGCATTTCCTTCTTAGTGGTTATCCCAGCAATTACAATATATATTCTTGCTACATTACAATTTTCTTAAGTTAATATTTTCTCCAACAATTGAAGAAACATATTCTAAACCCCTCTATCTCCCTACCTGTCCTTTATGCTATTTTTGTCATTATTTTACTTTCCAGTGTGTATCTCCATAGATCATTATTATTGCTGTTTTAAATAGCATAAATTGTTTGAGTTCTGAGGAAGAATCCACTTTTCTGCCTTTTGCTCCCTGCCTCAATAAAAGGAACAGAATTTATTTGCATAATTGTTTGAAAACCACTTACTAAAAATATTTGTGGGATCCCTTGTTAAAATACTGATAAAAATTCAAGTTTATAAAGAAGTAATTTTGAATAATGAACTGGTCAGCAATATTTTACATAAAACTGGGATTCTTAAGATGGTTGGGGAGGGCAGTGTGTCAAACACTCCTTCCTAAGTACGAGAAATGTATGGGAAGTAACAGTCCGGAGCAGGTGTAAAGTTAGGCATGACCTACAGTTTGTGCAATACCTTGGGCAGCCATGAGGAACTAAAGATCATAAAGAATAAAACAAAACCCAAGCATGTTATTTTTTACAAAACTTTTATTTTCATGTCACTTGTAAAAATATAACAGCAGTTTTAACTTCTCTGTTCCAAGATAGAGAAACATTGCATAATGAATATCAAACCAGGCATTATGCCCTACAAGCAAGACATAAAATGTCTAAGGGAAGCTTCAACATAAAAATGTTGACCACATAATGTGAAATAATTTCAATAAATAGCAACTGACCTGCTTTTAAACAAATACAAAAAAAGATGTGCACACATTTTGTCTGACTCTAATAGTGATCTTGCTGTCTAATTGCTTGGAGCCCCCTCTCCCACCCCACACCCCCCACCTCCATCACAGTGCCTGGCACTCAGTGCTCTCCTGATATGTATCAGTTTAATGAGACACTTAAAACCCATCATCTTCAAATTAAATAGCAATCAGGACTGATTATATTTGATTAAACATATTCTCATTTTTAAATACTAACATATAAAATATTAAAATACAAGCTTTGAAAAATAAATACATACATACATTTATAAATAGAATTCTCACACAAAATAGTCAAACACACTAAACCCTTTCTAAGTGTTGCCATAAGACAATTGTTCTCTTCTTCGTTTTCAGTGCCAATAAGGGCAGGGACCACTTTTCAGGAATCGCCACCAAAGAGCTTCTTTCTTCTCTCAAGGTCAGTTGGTGCTGCCTCTGTAATGAGAACAAGGTTATGTTACAGGCACTGAGGAAAGCTGTTTTTTTTCTCACACTGGCCCCTAGGCTGAAAGGATTTCTGCATGCAAATCCTTGGCCCAGCCCTGCATCCAGAGAAGGTCCCCCTCTACCTATTGCCCTGTATGGCAGAGAACTTGCTCTTCCTTTGCGAAAAAGTGGGGCTGTGGAGTCAAATCTATTATTAGCTTGAAAAAGCTCACTGACTGCCACGTTGGGTTAAAGATTTACATGCATGACCTCGGTTAAGCCTCATATAACAAACACATGGAATAGCTACTATTATCTACCCCACTTTGCTAAGGAAGAAAGGATTAAAAACTCTCACAGGGATCCTAGACTTGAACTCAGGGAGGTCTCACTGCAAACTCCTTGCTCCTCACCACTGAGATTTAGAGGCCCATGCTGCCCAAAAGCAAGAGTTCCACTTGTCAAGTCTGAAGCCCATTAGGGACTGGGGTAAACATTGTTGTTCCTTAATGGGTAGGAGCCATTTTAGCATCATTGGCTAAAGCTACATAATCTTTCAGAAATACATGTTTACCCACACTCATTTAAATGGAGATGGAGAGATGGGGATGGAGGGCATCGGAAATACACTTCTGGCGTTAGAGCAGATTAATGACTTCAATAGCAAATTTAATTGTAAAATAATGATTTTCAGTTCTTCAGCTAAACCCTGGGTTTCTCTGATATAATTTTCAAGGGGCAGATACCAGTATTTGTGACCAATGGTTCTTGTCACACGTGTGAATAAAAACCATAACTCACTTGTTTAGCATCCTATCGATCATTTTCTTAACCATGGGGGCTGCGGGGTTGAGGCAAGCTTTCTGTCCATTTTTGAGAGTGGCTCTGCAGAGAGAAGGAAAAATGCACGTGAGGCAGGAAGTGGGGATCAGGTAGAGTGGGGGGCATCGGGACGGTGGAGGTGACAAGGACGGTAGCAGCGGCGGCTCGTGGTGGCACTTACATGACTTCGGTTTGGGCGCAGTGGGAGCCCGCCGGCGTCACCTTCACGCTCTGGATGTTCTTTTGGTGAATCCCCTGCACGGTCTGCAAGCACTGGCAGCGCAGTTCACTGACCACGGGCGCCCCTGCAGGGAGAAAGGACTCGGTTAGCGTGACTGTCCCCCGATAGGCCCACCCGATCCCTGTCCAGCCCTTGGAACCCCAGGGCGCGAGGTCTCACCTGCCGCGCGCCGGGTGGCGGCGACCAGGAGCAGGAGCAGCAGCGCAGCCCGGAGGAGCCGGGGAGCGCAGGAGGCGGTGGCGGTGGCGGTGGCGGTGGCGGCGCGGGCCATGGGGCTCAGCTCAGACGGTCGGGGCGGCGGGGCCTGGAGCGGAAGAGCTAGCAGGATTGCTGGCGGAGCGAGCTCTGTGGCTCCCCGAGCCCGGCGCACCCCTTTTATCCACGATCGGGGCGGGAGAGCTCACAGCCCCAGGCCAGGGAAATTCCCGGACCTCCAGGTCTCTCCCGGGTGCGGCCCCGCCCCTGGGTGGAGCGGAGTTGGGAGACCCGAGGGTGCCGCCCCACCGCATGTCCTCTCTCGCGTGACTGTAACTGCGGGGACTCGAGACTGTTCACTTCCCGCCCGAAATCCCCAAAGAGGGAGTGAGTCGCAGCCATCCTGGAGCTCTGTCTGCGAGGGGGGACCGTGGGAGCCGAGTGACCCCTGGTCGCCAGGCGAGGAGGGTCAGACCCGTTAGACTGATGTAGGGACTGCTCCACATCTTTAAGGAAGACGGTTACTTTTCTTAAAGACATCTCAGTTGCTGAGATTGAAAAAGTTGAGGCGAGAATGGCAGCCTATCGATCCTCTTTTCTCTTTCATTTGGGTTTTGCAGATTTTATTCATTTATGAAATAAGCTCACTCTTTAAAAATACATCTGTCATCTCAGATTACATGTAAGAACATGTGTCTTGTTCCTAGTGTTTTATGATCTCAAATAAATCACACTTAGTGCCACGTTTTTCTGCGTTGGGATGGGTGGTAGGGTGAGGGGACCAACCACGGCCACAGGTTACTGTTTATTTTAGGACACAGTGCTGTACTCTTTCATCCTTACTTTCTTTGAAATTCTGAGACTTCCCAAACTCTAGCAATTCTTGGAGCAGCAACTTTTTATTGTATAAGAGGCTGTGTTTTCATTCATGACACTCATTCTGGAACTGTGAGAGGCGGTGTTGGGTCAGGAGGCCCACCTTTCTAGTACTGTCCATGGACAGAAAGAATCATAGCCACCAGAGAGCCAATACCTGGCAACTCTTGCCTTTACTCCTCTAAGCAGCAAACAGAAGTGTTTTTTGAAATGTATAAATACCAGATTCCTGGCATTTTCCACTCCACATGGTCTGAATTTCCTGCCTCCTGGGATTGATTCTCTCTTGAGAAATAACTATCAACGTGCTTTAGTTCTCTAAGAATGGCAATCAAGCATTTCAAAATCTGTGTAGCTGGAGCCTTCTCACTAGGTAAATCACTTTCCACCATCGGCTTCAATATCCCTTTTTGGATTAAACTGTAGTTGGTTGAAGTTGGTTCTCCAGGGTAGATGCAGGCCTCAGGGATGTGTGTGATGTTGGGCCAGTGCTGAGAGAAGAGGAGGTGGGTCCACCTTAAGAACAAGAAGCCTCAGGAACAGAGAGTTTGGGAAGACTGGCAGGACTGAAATCTCAGCCACACGCTTACTTGCCGCATGACCATCTGACCACCGGCAATTTATTTAATCTCTCTCTGCTCTTGTTTTCCCTCTGTAAAAGAGAGCTAATAAAAGTGCCCACTTCACAGGGTTATTATGAGTATTAGGTGCATTAACATTTGTAAAACAGCAGCACATGTTAAATACTACGTAATATTTGCTAAAGAAACAAAATAGAAGTAGTGTTTTAAAACCTTGTTATTATAGATAAATATTTGTGTCTCCCCAGAATTCATACATTTGAGCCCTGTACCCCATTGAGATGGTATTAGGTGATGGGGCCTTTGGGAGGCAATTAGGTTTACATAAGGTCGTGAGGGGGGTCCTCATAATGGGATTAGTGCCTCTATCAGAAGAGGCACCCAGAGAGCTGCTTCTCTCTCTCTGCCATGTGAAGAAGCAGCAAGAGGGCGACTATCTGCAATCCAGGAAGAGGGTTGTCACCAGATACTGAATGTGCAGACACCTTCATCTTGGATTTCCCAGCCTCTAGAATTTAACTTGTTATTTAAATCACCCGGTGTATGGTATATTGTTATAGTAGCCGGAACTGATTAAGACACTTACCTAAACAGAAACACTCTATGGTGAATCCTTATGTAAACAGGAAAAAAAAATTTTTCAAGGAAACATTTTTTAATTTATCTTTTACATTTTCAGCATCAGGAATTTTGAAAGGAGGGTACATCTTTATTCTCTGGCGATCTTTGAATAGATTTTAAAAATTCATTGTTTGTTTGAAATTTTAATTTCAATTACTTCCCGTATAAAATGGGAATAAGAGTAAAATTCTCCCCAATCCATTTATGGGAAAATATTTAAGAAATGACTCTCTCTGCCTTGGGCTTTGACAGCTGGCTGCCCCAACAGTAAAAAGGATTAGCTATAATGATTGCCAGACCCAACCCAAAGTTTTGACGTGAATGAATACTGCGGAAAAGTAGAATTTCAGCTTATCTACAGTATCAACCAAAATGATGACATATGTCAAGAATGAAGCTATTATTTGTAGAATTATCTATAATGTGACTCCTAGAACTTGTTTAATCAAAATCATTTGCTTTCAGGAAGGAAGTAGAAAGGGTTTCTTTTTCTTTCATAATGTACCACTTTTCATTATTTAATTTATGACAGCCCCATACGAAGCCTCAGAAAATTTTAAGAGCACCAGTGTTATGAAGCCCACCATTATAAACAAATTGCTTCCTGTTTTAACACGAATGCCACTTTTATTTGCACAAGATGTACACCTGTGCAATCACTAACCCAATGACGTTATCTCTAAAATAGAAGCTCAGTTTACGAAATTCCATTCTACTCTACAAATTTTTATTATATCTTTCAGATTTGACTAATACAATGTCATATACCTGCAAAATCTAGGGTCGCTGTTCCATGCTGAGCATTGACCTTGCCAAGTGGCCCCAAAAATGAGTGGTGTGGCTTTGGTTTATCCTGGTTTGCCTTGAGAGCTTTGCTGACAAAACTACCACCCCCTCCCCATCCATTTCCTAACAGCTATAGTTTGTTGTTTAATGGTTCTGGTCTGAAGGGAGAAAATGAAGATGACTGAACTTCTTACTGGATCCCAAGATCTCTTATCCCTCTGTCTAAGAGCACCCAATTGAGCATCAGAGTTAACTTTCCCATCCGATCTCTACTGCATCTGCTGTTTCTACCTGTCTGGCACCACCCTTCCACCTTCTTAAAACAGAACCCTGGATTTCCTCTGGAAATCTTCACTTCTGCCTTTATCAGTCCATGGGATTAAGGTAAGATGACTTCAATTCAGAGCTCAAGAGGTGAAGTTTGTCACATTAAGGCAGCGTTGATCCCTCCTTCCTGCATGTGCTCTTGCCCAGGCCAATATGGGTTCAGAGTGATTAAATATAAAGTCGCATATTTAGCAATGACTTACGATTGGCCAATTTAGTGACGAAGCCACTTGTGCAGGAACAAAGGGAATTGAGAGGCTCTTGCTCCTTGTTGAGATTGCCAAACTGGTAAGATGGAAACTTGGAGTCTTGCGGTTACTTGAGAAGAGCCTGCCTGTCACAGAGGAAAGCACGGAACTGGCCTACACAGACATAGGATTACTGGAGCCCTTGTTTGAGCACCTGAATCTAGCTTTGCCCTACCTAATCCATTGATTTTATTGTTATATAGCAATTGAGTCTCTTTTCTTTTTAAACCAATTTGAGTTGTGTTTCCATCACTCACAGTAAAAGAGTCATGAAAAATGCCTTCTGTCTTTCATGTCAATGCTAAAGTTATCTTTCTAACAGATGGACTTCTTCACTATTTAAATCTTTTCTTCCCTTCCTTTCTCCAACTATTAACTTTTGCGTTAAGATTTATGAATTTGGAATCAAGTTAGGTTCTAGGAATGCAAAAAGGTATAAGATGTGTTCCACTGCCACCAAACTTTCAGTCTAATAAGAGAGGCAGATATATCTACAGAAAATCATGATGCAGCCTGGTAAATCCCATGAAGAGTATGCCTAGGATATGATAGGAGCCCAGAGATAGGACAACTAACCTTGTTTCTCAAAGGAGTGGGCTGAACTCTAAGAGAACTTCAGAGAAGCCTCTTTGTGGGAAATGCCCCTTGAATTGAGTCTTAAAGGATGAATGATACTTTCCAAAGTAAACAGGGAGATTAAAGGATGGGGGAAATATTCCAGAAGGAGATGACCAGATGAGCAAAGGCATTGAGGTTAGAATGAGCATTGTGTCTACTGGGAGCAGCCAGCAGTTCATATATCTGGAGCTTAACCCATGAGGCAGGGAGAGGGGAGAGATGGAGGCAGGAGAGTGAGGCAGGACTGAAGGCCATATGTGGACCTTCCACTGGAATGCTCTTAAAATCCTTCTCAAGGTGATGCAATGACCCTATGTGCACAAATCCACCGTTTACTAAGTGGGATGTGGGAGGGTCTGAGTCAATAAAAGGCTCAGGATATGGAAGAAAACGAGAATATAGTGGATATTCATTTTGGTAGATCTTTACTAAGCCCTGACTTTTATAAAGTTCTATGACAGGTTTTAAAAGAGATGCAAAATTGGATAGAAGCCAAACTTTTGACATTCTTTAATATCTAACCAATACATTCCCTCCTGTATGCTAGGTAACTTCCGTTGTTGTTGTACCTGTAGTAAATATTCTGATGATTTTAGCAATTTGCAATTATTTAAAATCATTTCAAGTTACACTAAGTAACATTCAAAACTATTGGCTTTGGAAAATTTTCAAAGGATTTAAAAAATTTCTTTAAATTAGGTTTTCATCTCTACTTTCTAGAATTGTTTCTTAAATATTTATGGAAGTTGTCCTGGTTAAACAAATGCTACCAGGATCATATAATGTAACAGGAAGAAATGGTGATATGACAGATTTACAAAAGAGAAGTAAGCAGGGGGAAAGGGGAAACTTCCTCATGGAAATAGTCTATGTTATAAGAAGATGTTTTTAGAGAATGAAAACATCGTGATGACTTTAGTTTTATGGATGCGAAATTTAGGAAGTCGATAGATGAGTATATAAACCACAAATAAATGTGTCACACATAGGGTTTCACAATACAGATTTTGCCTAGAACAATTATGGATAAAGAATCAATAACTTGATTTTTGAATCAAGTTGTCCATAGTATATTTTCCAATGTTTTTCACTACACCCTCACATGTTTTTTCATCAGAAATACTTTTATTTTTTGTTTTACTCTTCTTGATTCTGTTTACTTGCGTTTATATATTTTTAGAGACATACAAAGCATGTGTGTGTGTTGCGTGTATTACTGTTTGGTTACAGGGAATTAAAACTTTTATTTATTAAAACCTAGTACATACAGAAGGCAAAGAAAGAAGTCAAAATATGGCCAGGGCAAGAAATAGCAACAGTTATTACATGGAACTGAAATTTGAGAAACAGAAAATCAGGAATAGAGTTTCTTCTTTCTGTTACCATGCAATCTCTCATTGCAGCTTTTCTCCTTGTGTCTGCTTCATTTATTTTCCTTTCTGCATCCCACCAGCCCAGCCAACCTAGACATTTTTACTCCTTTTAAAGTCTTGAAAACAGTTCTCATAGGATTATTATGAAAATCGAATCAGTTCACATTTGTAAAATGTGCTGGAAAGTAAATTTTATATAAAATATTGCTAATTAAAGAAAAAATAATGAAATAACTAAAATTAAGAATACTTGTTAAAAGTAAAGGAAATAAGTCATGCATGAATTTGTACTTCCATAGCTGAGGTTAAGTAATCAATTTCATTGACTCTTTATACTTTGCAAATGAGGTCAGGGAGGGGTTAATATTCTTCAATTTCAAGAAAGTAGAAGAAGAAAAATGTGAAGATCCAGAGAGATTTTGAGGATGAAGAGGGGTGAGTTTAGAGGTCATCATAGTAAAGTAGGATGACAGGTTGTCTACTGAGTGGCCAGGGCCAATGACAGGACCGGGTGTTTGAGGGAAATGGCAGGGATTTGGGAGAACGGTTTGTGAAAGTCCAAAGGTAGTTGACTTTAATGAACAAAAGGATTATAAAATATCAGGGAAAGCTCCCCTAAGACTAGAAAGCGTTAAATTACACTGATACCAATTCACACAGTTTCATCTCTTCAGCAATATTTTGTAGTTCAGGGACAAAAACAGGGAAAATGAGTGGGAGTGAGCAAGAATGAGGATTAGCCTCGTGTAAACTATGTGGAGAGTAATTTGCGAGTCCAGGCTGAGTTGGAAGGTGAATGAAACAGGATAAGGGATGATACACTGAAAAAAAGGTGGTGATGGGGGGTTCTTGGAGGGACTTACAGGTCCCTATGGGATGTTCAGCATGTTCAAGCATGCTCAGCGTAAGTTCGAGAGTAGAAGAGTTACAAGGACAAAAGGTTGTGGTCTCAGAAGGGCTTTTCAGTATCTGTAATCTTGTGGCACCATTTGAAGCTAATGATGTCAAAGGCGAGGTCCTGCTTGTGGCTGACTGAGCTAGTGTGTCATTTGCAGGTTCTGAAGTAGAGCAGGTTAAAGAATCATGAGACCCAGTTATGACAGATGGGTGCCAAATTTGGAATCACCTAGTAGAAGACAAATTAGCTAACACTGTTGATAATTAAGTCAGGATAGTCCTAACTCCATTTATGCTTGGTGACTCCTTTGCTTTCAAGTTTTGCTGCCACCCACACAAAACTGGACACTGGTACAATCTCCTTGCTGTGTCTGACCCAGTGAAGAAATAAATAATTGACGTGATTACAGACTATGTTTATTTCTTATTGTTTTTACTAAAGAGAAAGTTAAGACAGCCTCTCAATCACCAGGTTCTCGGTATACTTTACAGTCTAATAAACATAGTGGTTGACAAACTTTGCAGGCTTTCTTATTTGGTTTTTTGGAAAACAAAATTTCTATTCATTGTGCTAAATTTTTTTACAGTTTTAGATGGTGCTTCTGCCAAAGCACAATTCTTGCTTGTCTATAGTGTCCTTGGTGGGTTGCTTGTTAGCTCAGGGATTGTGGCCACTGCTGTTTGAAAATGATATGTGTTCTGGGGGTAAAGCAACAAGGGAAGAGAAGGAGAGTACTATTGTTAGTTTCCAATTCTAGGTGAGATGCAGTGCCTGAGGTTTCACACAGTCATTTTAATAACTTTAAGAATGCTATGAGGTTGATTTTCATATTCTCATTTTATAAATGAGGAAACTAGGGTAGAAGATCTTACAGGTGGAGTTAAAATTCAAACCCAAGATTGTCTAACTCAGGAGCTCATTGGTTCAAAGCCAGTCTTTCTATGGACAAGGAAAGAAGGACTGGGGGAGAAAGACACTATGTAAATCTTAAGTCTGTTGAGTACAATATTTTAAGCCCTCCTGGAAACAATGCATTTTTAAGAATATTCAACCTAGTTTGTACCAGGAACCTAACAGAAATGTAGGACTGATGACAGCTACTAGCCCCCGGAGTGTCGACAGCCCAGAAATCCTCCTACCTATTGTGCCAACTCAACCCCAAATGCTTCATCCCATGGAGTTCCCAGAGACTTCCAATACTAGGTCAGGATCTGATAATCAGATGGAAAGATGTAGATGATAGGCAGGGTGTGCAAAGAGCCTAGCTGCTCTAAGTATTCTACCCCTACCGACTCTCCAAGTATCTTTGAAGGCGCTAATAAGGATGTAGACTCCAAATGGACTGTCAAAGCGTGGCTCTGTCATAACAGACTGGAGAAATACTTTTAGACTACAAGTCACGTTGCAATTGTAGGCCATAAAATCAATTGTGTGGGTTGTAACTAGTATTTAAAAATACATGGAATTAAATGTGATAGGATAGAAAAAAAAAGATAATACTATAATGCATCACATATAATTAGCTTAAGCATTATTTTGTGAAGCTTTTGTTTCTTATATACATGAGTAACTGTGTAAAATTAAACCCGTGATGCTTAAGATGTAGAAAAAGAACTTCTACAAGCAAAAATATCCCTTCAATGGTTTTGTTTCATCGACCAAGGTTGTGACAATATAATAAGTTTCTAGTCTGAAGATATTATCTGCTGAGAATTTCCAGTTAAAAAATAAGTTGAAGTAATGCCATTTTCATTTCATCACTCCTTGAAAGTTTGCACAATAGGGAGCTACAGTAAGTTGCCGTACAACCTGTGCTTTTCCCGACAGGACTGCCTGCTTCTGATGCTCTTGTTGATAAGGGTGACAGCTTCACAATGTTCTCAGCAGAGTTCAACTGAAAGAAAGATAAACATGGAGAAAAGTTTGTTTTGGTTCTTTGACCAGTTGGCACATATTTGCTGACTATTGTATCCAACTAAGTATGTTAGCTGTGGCAGGCATCAAAAGGGAAATAAAGAAAAAAGTAAAACCATAATATTTTGTTACTGACACCCCACTTCCTAATGTGTTAATTTTTTAAAATGTCAATTGAGGTACTTGTATTTCAATTTCAACACTCCTTGCTTATTTTCACTAAAATATCTTTGTTAAATGTCTGACTCAACCCACCAGACTCTGTATGATAGCACAAAGAATAGCAATAATAATAATGACATAATTATAATTATTAATAACCACTAACATTTAGTAAAAACATACCATTTATGTTTTTATATATAGAATAGGGCTGAGATTGTGTGTGTGTGTGTGTGTGTGTATAAAATCTCCTTCAGTAGCCCAAGAAATAGATATTCAAAATATATCCATTTCAAAGATTAGGAAAACAAGGCATGTGCGCCATGCATGCCAAGAAATTTGGACCTTACATGGGGGCAAAAATGAAACCTTGAGTGTTTGTACATATGAGTGACATTGTTGTATTTGTATTTTAGCAAGATAATTCTTGTGCTGTTGAAGGTGAAATATAAGGTGGAAATTCAAAAAGAGGGCAAAACTCTTTATTGTCTTATTATAATTTTTTTAATTATAAAATTAGTTTTATAATTATAAAATTATTGTCTACTCTCTTTCCAACTTACTCTCCTGCCTCTCTGCATATATTCCATCTATACAGAATGATAAACTCTTCTCCAAACACATTAGAGTGTGTTTAGTGTGTTTCCACTCATTTCTCCCTCTGTCTGCAGTTCTGTTCTTCCCTTGACTACTAGTCAATTCCAACTCTCTTTTTCAAGGGCAAGCTCATATGTTGGTACCTCTATGAAGAAACTACTTACAGATCATTTGCCTGTACGAGGAGCACGATATGGTAGAAAGATCAAGGGGTCCGGAATCAGCCAGACTTTCTCTGCCTCTTACATGTGTAACCTTGAGCAAGTCCCTTAAGATTTTTGAGTTTGCTTCCTCAATTGTAAAGTGGGAATATTTTACAATTCCGACCTTGGAGAGTTACTGGGAAGATTAGAGATGATTCTTGGCATCTAATAAGTACTTAAAAGATGGTACCGTTTATGATTATGCTTTTGCAAAGTCACTCAGACAGAGTAAATCATTCTCTTCTCCCTCTTCTCATTGTGCTTTGTTCCTAATTCATGCAGACATTTGCAGCATTAGGTTGGAAGTTTATTAGCCTACGAGCACAGGCAGAGACTCATTTTTGAATCCTAGTATATAGCACCATTTCTGACACAAAGCAAGATGCCCTCTATAGAATATTTTTTGAAATGAATGGTGTGGGCCTATCCTGGGGAAAATGATAGAGACACTGGATAAATATCTGAAAGTTCTATGGGGAGAACTGTAGGAGTTGATGACTGCAACACTCATTGCTTAACCAGCAGTAGTGTTCTGATGCTCAGAATGGAAATCAAACTGATGAGATACTATAGGCCCCATCTAGCATTAAGTTCATTTAGCTGTTCAAAAAGACAGAGGACAAATACAACACTGAATGTGAAAGGCACTATGATCAATGGATTGTGGATTTTTTGGTCAGCTTTACTGAAATTTTGTTTATGTATTATGAAATTGGCAAATTTTAAGTGTAAAATTTGATGACTTTTGACAAAAATATGGTTTTTACAACCATAATACCCATTTAAGATAGTCATGTCCTTTTGAATAATTGATAATTCACCATTATTAAACAACTCTCTCTTTTCCTAGCAACATTTCTTCCTCTAAAACCTACATATATAGGCATTTAGTTTTACTTTGATTACTGCTAATATGGTAAATTTTCTTCAATCCTTTTATTTTTAAACTGTTTGGGGTCTTCATATTTAAAGTGAGTTTTTGTAGATAGCATATGTTTGGATTTTGCTTTTTTATACAGTCTGATAAGCTCAGCCTTTAATTTCAGTATTTATTCCATTTACGTTTAATATGATTCTCAATATGATTGGGTTTCTATTTGCCATCATGCTATTTTTTCCTATTTGTCTCATCTATTTTCTTTTCTTTTTAATTCTTTTCCTGCTTGCCACCTTTTGAATTAATTAGTATTATTTTATTGTTTCACTTCCTATCATTGCCTATTAGCTATCTTTTTTTAATTGCTCTAGGATTTATCAGTGTCTATCTTAATATAAGATGACTTTACATATAATGTAATAATCTTACAACAGCATACTTCCATTTCCCTCTCCCTGCCTTTGTGCTATTGTTGTCATACATTTTACTTCTTCATATGTTATAAACTCTGCAATATATTGTTGCTATTTTTGTCTTAAATAGTCAATTTTTTTAGACAGACAAATAACAAAAATATCTTTTCCTATTCCAGATGTTCTTTACTTTTTGTAAAGATCCAAGTTTCTATCTAGTATTTTACTTCTGCCTGCAGCACTTCTTGTAACATTGCTTGTCTGCTGGTGATGAACCTTCTTCATCTTTTATATGTCTGAAAAAATTTTCATTCTGCCATTAAAAAATTTTTTTTTTTAGTTTAGAATTTTAGGTTATTAAGTACCTTTCAGAGTTTGAAAGATGGTATTTCATTGTCTCCTGGGCTGCATGTTTTCTGATGAGAAGGCTGCTTTCATTCTTACCTTTGTTCTTCTGTTTGTAGTGTGGTTTTTATCCTCTAGCTTCTTTAAAATGTACTCTTTGTCACTGTTTTATTGGGGGTGTGTGTGGGTGTGTGTGTGTGGTCAATTTGATTATAATGTGTCTTGGTTTTATTTTCTCCATGTTTTTTCTGCTTGAGGATTACTGAGCTTCTTGGATATAATTTTCTACATATGTGGAAGATTTTTGGTTCTCATTTTTTCAAGTATTTTTTCTGGCTTCTCATCACCTCCACCATTTTCTGAGACTCCAGATCTATGTATGTTAGGCTGCATGATATTGTCCCACAGTTCGCTGATGGTATCTTCATTTTTTAAAGTCTTTCCTTTCAGCGATCCATTTTGGATAGTTTCTAATGCTAGTCTTCAAGTTCAGTAATTTTTTCTTCTGCAATGTTTAATCTGATGATAAGTAATCCAGTGTACTTTTCATTTCAGCTATAGTATTTTTAATCTCTAAATGTTTGACTTGGGTGTTTTTATTTCTTCCATTTCTCTCTTCATTATGCTCTTCCTTTCCTCTATTTTCTTGAACATATGGCTTATATGAATTATAACTGTTTTAACATTCTCGTCTACTAATCTATCATCTGTGCCATTCCTGTAACGGTTTCTCCTCTCCTGATTATAGTGATATTTTCCTGCTTCTTTGCATATTTTGTAAGTTTTGATTGGATGTCAAATATTGTGAATTTTATGTTGGATATGATTTTTTAAATTATATCTTTTATATTACTTTAAATATTTTTTCACTTTGTTCTGGGATGTAGTTAGGTTACTTGGGATAAGTTTGATACTTTCAAGGCTTGATTTTAAACTTTGTTAGTGTGGGTTCAAAATACCCTTTAGGTGAGGATTAATTTGACCCCACCACTGAGGCAATACTCTTCTGAAAACTCTACCTTTGAGCCTGAAGTATGCTTTGAATCTTTCAGGACAAATTTTAATTCCATAAGATAAAAAATATGATGATATTCTTTGTTTCTGTTATAGGATTTTGTTAAATTAAATGTAATCATACATAAGTTAGTCATTGGACACAAATAGAAAATCTTTGGATTACAGAGGAATTTCTGTAACAATATGTTTATCTAGGGTATAATCTTTTTCTGTCACATCTTTATAGGTTTTTTTCCTTTAGCTTAAGTAAAAATAGATGGAAAATAGGCAAATCTTTATGAGAGAAGAGGTAGTTATCTCTGTTATCTCTGTTGTATGATAATTACAATAAAAAAAAAGCAAAGTCAGTGGCTTTGTTTTAAATTCTAAACTATCAATCTACCCTTATTGAAATTTAATCTCTGCTGTCCTCCAAATATTTTTCTTGAGTTTTCAAACATTGGGTAGTGAGTTTGCAATTTTGCTCCATAAACTTGAGTGTGTGGGAAAATTTAAATTTCTTTATTTTTTTAAAAACAGATTAAATTTGACCCTATCCCACCAAAAAGAAAATTATTTAATATCAGTCATCACTGTGGCTCTCTGATCACACCCCTTGGTAGTGCAAAGGTCCCAGGAGATTTATGCAGAACAAAACATCCAGGAATATCCCACTGGACTTTGGCTTAAATTTGTTTTCCCTAAAAGGACAAATATTGGCAGGGACATTTCAAGTGCAGCACTGTGCAGCTTTTTTCCATTCTGGAGTACAGAAATCGTTGCTATGGTTGCAATATCATAATACTAGTGCTTACTAGTTTCCTAACTATAGACTATAACTGTTCTTCCATAGTCCTGTTACCTTCTTGGAAAGAGAGAGCTGAGAAAAGGAACAAAATAATTAATCTTGGCAGTGTGTGAAACACTGTGACAGCCCCTTTTCCCTTCCTAATCTTCTATCTCTGTGACGTCCAGCAGGGAACCTGGTGAAGATGAAGGGTTGATCATGAGTTCAAAGAAGGGGAAACCTAGAAAGTGGTGAGAAAAAGAGAATAAAAGAAGGAAAAGTCCTTGAGAGAGGGAAAAGAGAAGGATGCCCAAGGGATAGGCAGTTCTTTAGCCAATTTTGAGGATTTGGCCAACTGGCAGTCCAAGATTCACAAATGGAGACTTTGAAACAGAAAGTGAAATTAGGGTAGCCAAATGGTGGATTGGAGACTAGGAGCCACTTCTGTGTTCTAATGCCTTTCTTGTTCTATATTTTCTTCTTACCTCTTTTGGATGTTTGCCAAACTAATATTAACACCATGTGGGACATGGACTATCTTGTCCTCTCTCTTGCAAAGTAGGGGTACAATTCTAAGGTTACACATACCTTAACCAAGGCACTAATTTGTTAAGCTGTGACCATGTTTCCAAGATTGGATAAGGCAGTGAGATCAAGAAATCAAAATATCTATGCCTTCCTTCATAAGAGACAGTCTGATTGAGCAGACAGGCATGCCAACAGGCAATAATAATGTAGTATTTTGCCAGACATTATGTATGTAAGGAACTGGGGATAAAAATAGGAGTCAAATACTGTCCCTATTCTCACAGATCTTAAATTCTAGAAGATAGAATAGACAAATAAATAAAAAAAAGTGTATCATTTTTTGGTTGATTCTGCATAAGGTCCAGTACTGCCGTTAGACTGAGGAAAGAAGGGCCTGCTGTCCTTAGCCAAAGCCTCATAAGTCTTCCCTATCACAAACATACAAAAAAATAAATGTCCCAGAGAACACATGGGCAGTTCTGCCACATGAGGAACCAAAGCCCAGTGTGGGCTTCAAATGACCTTTAACATCCTAAAAATCCTTACCACTAAATCTCCACTCTCTTGACTAACAAAATTCAGTCCTAAGGCTGAGTTTTCCCAGGGTAACATACTGGGGAGGCTAATGAATAATAAAGATGGTGGTTGGTCTCCCTTCCATTCTTTTCTGCCCTGGGATGCCTATGAGGAGCTGGAAGTTTATTTTTTAAAAAATGTAATTTTCACAGGGGACTTGACCTAAGAAGCTTGGGGGAAGAGGGCCACATACCCTTATGACCAACAATTTCCCCAAACTCTCAGCAAACACAACTTGAAGGAATCTGTCTACTGCATGTCTTCTCATTTATTCTGGAAGGTCAAAATCTAGATAATTTATCCTAGGCAACTCATTACCATGTGGGAACATGATATAAAAGTCATAGTTCATTTTTGAATCTAAGTAATACTTTAGAAACCTTATTGACAATTCAAGTCACTACATTAGCAGAGTGAAACCACCAAATTTAAGTTAATAACAAAGCTATGTAAGGATTAATGATTCAAGTAACACCTCATTTGGCATGATTGTCTATAGATAACAAATTGTGTAAAAATTTCAATTATAAAATCTTAAGAATTAATTTTGCTGAAATGTAGCCAAGAAAAATAAATTCTGTATCATAAGTATAGCATAAATCATAAATTATGTTGTCTTTATTCAAATATGGCCCACATGATAACAGAACACCAGATATGTGGAATAATTAAATTTAGTTGCTGTTGATATTTTGCTGACTATTACCAAATAAAATCCATAGCTTTACATATTTCTAAAATGTTGTAGATATATATTGGCCAAGGTAGAAGGATAGAACTATTCTGCCACATGGGCCCTCTAGGACCAGTTCAACTGACCCCATCTTATCAACAGAGTAATTGAGAGTGGTTTTTCAGGAACTGAGAAGTGACCTCTTGTCCAGTTCAGGCCAGCTGAGACCACCAACCCACCAACTGGGCCTGCACAAATGCCCAACAAGCGACCCTTTTGAAGTCAAGGGGCTGGAAACTCCCTCAGACCCTGATAACACCACCGTTTTGTGAACATACATCCTATGAAGAGTCACGAAGCTTGACTTGCTCTTGCACAGATAATCAGTTCTCATTTCTTCTTGCCTCCAATCATCTATCTCCATACTTCAGACCACCCTGCCCTTCATCCCCCAATTTTTCCCCAAGCTCTGGATTGAGGAGACAGATTTGAAAGCATTGCCTCCTGTCTCCTTGCAGGTGGATCCTGCAATAAAGCTTTTGTTTTTCTCAAAAGCTGATGCTGTGATGACTGGCTCTTTCTGCACATTGGGCAAGAGAACCCCGATTCTGTGTGGTAACAATTTTATCTAACATTTTAGCTTGTTTTGAAAGTTTCAAATATTTAGGCAGAGGAATGTGGGCCTCTCTTTGAACTCTCCCTCAAGAACTCACAATTGTTAGAGATGGGCCTGAGTGCATAGATATTGGGGAATGCATTTGGGGAAGGATTTCTGGAAAGGCATCCTAAAGGCTGAGGACATGAATTTTGGAAAAAAGTTGAGTTTTACAATAATGCATTTAAATTTGTGCTCATTTTGATACCCTCTCAGAGGACTTATTGCTTTTTGTAAGCAAGAATTATTTATTTTCTATTTATGTTTTTATCTATACAAAGGGTTCATTTTATAGTGCTTGGAATGCAACAGTGCTTAGTGACTTGAAATAGAATGTCCTTGGGAGGGAAGAAAAATGGAGTGCAGGTAGTAAGTTTTAATAGTTAAGACCTCAGATTGGAAAGCCACATTAAGGGATAAAATGCATGTTTTTCTTTCAAGTATAACTTTTTGGCCAATTAATAAAATATTATTTTAACGATAACCAATTCTTAATAACATAACACAATATGCCATTATTGGGAAAAACAAAGAATTATCATCTTGCCTTCAGTGGTTCCTCAAAGTATCCTTGAAAACTTGTGCAATGGGAGACAGGTCTATTTTGTAGTGGTTTAAGAATCTACCTGATTCAACTCACTTGTTCTAAGTTAATTCATTTGGTCTAGTTTTAAGCAAATCTCTTTCATTATTAAGTAAAAAATGCCAGTTAGTTGCTTCTGTTTATTGAAGTACTCCAAGGTATAAGAATTTCAACAGCAGGAAATTTATTTCTCAACTTGCCCTTATTACTCAAGAGACGTCAAGTTGCTCATGAATTAACATCAGGACAGCAATTGTCATTTCCTGGTGGGAGACTTCCACAGTTAGGGCAAAAGTCTGCACTGGTCATCCTGTGTCTTGGGATATGTTCGCAGACAGCTGCGCCTCATGTTAAATTCATAGGAACAATGTCACTGTATTAAGTAGAGAGGAATTCAGATCTTAGAGCAAGAACGTGAAGTCAGACAGTCTTGCCAAGTGAACCTTTGGTACTTAACATTTGCTAAAGCTTTTCTCTGCCTGAAATTGCCACAGGAAATGCTGCTTTGTGGTTCGAACAACTTGTCAGGCTCACAGCTCAACAAACCAAAATATCAGCAAAATGAAGTTTTGTTACATAACATGCATTACTTAGAGCACACAACAAGCCTCAGATCTGCCAGCCTTGAGTGCACTAAGAGGAGCAGAAATGAAGCAAGACGAGAAGCAGTCTGACTTTGGCCACAAAAGGCAACAACATACTAGCAGACTCAAGGTCATGTTGTTTTCCCTTTCTATTGAAATGGCAGGCCTATGACAAATTTGTGCAAATATAACATGGAAAATAATTTCTTGAAGACAACTTCTTTGTGCCAAGTGTTTTCTGATTTTCTTTGGCCTAGACTAGGGATGATATTAGGTTACTTTAGAGCCTAGCTCTTTCAAATTTCCTCTAAGCTAGGGCCAAGGAGTGTTTCTTTCACAAAAAGGCCAAGGCCTTACATGCAGGGCTGGGATGAGAGAGGCCCAGGGGCAGGGTGAGAACACAGGGTGGTCTAACCTGATGTTCTATTCCTTTTTCGCACTCTTCCTCCGTCCCAGAGTGGCCAGAATTCACTGAAGGAGTAGTAATTGTCATCTAAACCAGGGAATGGAGGTGCCTGGCATTTGAGGGGTCAAACCACTTCACTTTTTTGAGCCCCAGTTCAAAATCTCCTCTTGACGAACAGGATATGCACATCAATGCCCTAGAGTAAAACATAGTCATAGCTTCATTAAAAGAAAAACGCAGATGTGAGGCTGTAACTGGAGAGTTATCCTCCCAAGGGTCCTGTAGGAACTCATTCTTGGTCAGTGAGTATTTCCCAGTGTTGCTTATGGTCATCACTGTGCTTAAGCCAGCTCACACCATTGCAAGAGCTGAGTATTAAAATTGTCAGGAATTCTGTTAGCCAGTTATTAATTCTTGGTAACATAAATTTGAGCATGTTTACACCATGGAAATCAGCAAATACTACAAATCTGGGGGTTTTTTTGAGAGTTGCTTTACCAACACACTACTATGTACAATCTCACTCAGTTCTGCACAAACTTGCTCCCTTATTTCCTCCCCTTTCCTTTAGTCTCTGTCCTCTGCTCCTCTGTCCTCTGCTTGGATCCCTTGGACATTTTTCCTCCCTTAGCTGTTTTCCTCTTTTATTCTTGATTTTTCTTGTGCTTCACTATTCATGCACAGACAACTTTCATGCATAGAAGATTCTTAGGAGTTTGTTCTCACTGGAATGATCAGAGGAAACCAGTTTTGTTTTTTGTTTTTTTTTGCACAAGCAAAGCTCTGGGAATGGAATGCTAGAAGATGTAAGATTTCTTCCTCTGGGAATCATAAATACGGGCACCACTGCCTATATATTCTGGAGCTGGTGAGGCATTCTGTTGTCCCAATTACGCTTAAAAGACAAGTGAGAATTCTCAATGACTAGCTCTCCCAATCAGCTCCAATCCTAGAACATACTGCTTTTTCTAAGCAACAGCCGAAGTCTGTATGCCCTAGAGTGCATATTTGTGGGTGGCTTAAATATTCCCAAGTGAATGTGGAAAGAGATAATTGTTTTAGACCTGGAGGGACCTTAGAAATAATCTTGTCTAATTTACTCATTAATCTGGTAAATAAACAGGTTCAGAGAAATAGTGGTAGAAGCAGGACCAGAATTCAAATCCCTGACTCTAACTTCTAAGAATTTTCAAATCTGCAACAATGCCTTTTTTTTTTAATATTATAACTAGGGCCAAGATAATGTTCATCTAACTCAACAAATATTTTTTGACTACCAGGTACATTTCTGTGTTTACTTACTTACGCTCAGAACTGTACTAGATGTTGGAGCTTCAGACGAGTTCCTTATTTTTCTAGAGCTTTCTTTTAAGAACCAAGACTATTTGTGTTAGCATGACTTAACTCCATGTTCCAGGAAATTCTTACCTAGAAAAATGAAACTATAATTCAACAGAGAACTTATTTGCATCAGGAAATTCTTGTAAGTTAGTTTATCTGGGCCAACAATCTGCTTAAGTGGGCTAACAGCTCATGCATCAGACAATAGGTTGCTTATAAAAATTCATGTCAAGACCCTCACCTCATTTGTCCACCAATCTGAACTATCAGTCAGCAACTTTGCCCAATTCCAGTCAGTACTCTTCCTTGAATGACCTGTTTTAAACTTTTTGAGCCCCCTCTCCCTAACATCCTCTTTCTGAGACACTATAGCTCTGTCAAACTACCCTTCGCCATGTTGAATACATCTGATAGCTTTACCTTTCCCTGATCAAAAGATTTTTTTCGTTGGTATTTCTCAAGAGTTGGAAGTTGACTCATTCACCTGGAGAACAGAGTGTGAAAATGAGGAGGACTATGTTTACCATGAGCGATTTGGATGTAGTTAAGACCTCCACTTGCCACACTCCATCGTCAGGTAACTTGCCCTGGAAAATGTCTGGCTGCATGTTGTTTTACAACCTTGGTTATACACATTCTCTGTTTTGTGTGACATTCTGACTTAAAAAATTTCTAATTTCCAAAGCATATTTGGGATTGGACATCCTGCTGTCTGATTCTGAAAGTGTGGTGTCAAAATTCATAGAAGAAGGGAGGGGTGGGTGACTCAGAAGTCATGCAAAAGAAAGTCATTGGAGGAGCAACTCTGGGAAGCCACAGAAGAACATTATCCCAAACTAGATTGGAAAGCTTTTGATTTTATGTGATTTTTAAAATTATTGTCGCATTTCTTTTGATTAGGGTTTGGATCACTGTTTTCTCTAAATATTTTTTGTGTAAAATTCCCCTCTGTTAAAAATACTATCTATATGGGTTTGCACGCTCCGCTTTGGCAGCCTGGGGTTTCCCTGGTTCGGATCCTAGGTGCAGACACGGCACCACTCATCAAGCCATGCTGAGGCGGCACCCCACATAGCACAACCAGCAGGACCCACAGCTAGAATATACAACTACGTACTTGGGGGCTTTGGGGAGAATAAGAAGGAAAAGGAAAAAAAGGAAGATTGGCAACCAGATGTTAGCTCAGGTGCAAATCTTTAAAAACAAAATACTATCTACAGATTGAAATATAGTTACCAGAAGCATCAAAATAGCAAAGGTGGTATGGTGGGAGGGGGGACCCTGAATGGGTCATAAGGAGTTGGTCTCTGAAAGGCCTCATCATGGCTTGGATGACATAACCCTCAAAACTCTCTACCTCCTTTGCCTTTAATTTCATCCAATCTTCTAATCATTCAGGTGTTAGCAGAAAGAGCCTTCTGGTTAGAGGATGCCAACATACAGGTTAGATTAAGACATTGACATTCTGGATTTTTAAAAAGAAACATTACCCGTATCACTGTGGTTTAAGCCAAATTGACTTCATTAGGTGGAAATATACCTGTGAAACTGTCTTTATAATTTGTTAAAATATCAGTTTCTCAAAGAGGAATTATACATATACTTATTATGCACCTGCTGGGGTTGAGCATTGAGCTACGTACTCTTGCCCTAAGAGACAAGGTCCAGCCCTTGGCCCAGAATAGTTTACAGTGTAGGTGGGAGGCCACCTGACACCTTACCTGACACCTGACAGCAAGTCCAGGTAAACTGTCCTAAGTGCTGTAAGAATTCAGACTAAGGGCCAACTCACAGCTGCCTGAGATTCCTCTGTGAGGTCAGAAGTCAGAATCTCATTCTTGTTAAGTAGAATTCACTCATTCAACAATTATATGTTAAGCACCTACTGTATTCCAGGCAATATTATAGGAACTTGGGACAATGAGAGAACAAAACAGACAGGGTTCGTTTTCTCATGCATGGCCATATCCCATGTGGCTTCACAGCCCTCAAGATAAGCAGGATAACTGAAGGAAAGAAGATGAGTCATCAGGACTGGGATGAAGAGCCATTCTGAGAAAGTAAGGAACAGGGCAGGGAAACAGATGATTTCCTCTTGAAATTTTGAATCCTGTCTTAAGTATGTCTGAAATTTTCCAGTCCAAAGTAATAATTCGTGGACCCAGCACACTTTTGCTTTCTAAAAAGGGCTGCTTGTTGGATGTACCATCCTGAAAGCTTCGGGAGAGGCTCTGTGGGAGAGAGAGGAGAATGGGTAGTCTGCTGGACCTAGAGTCTGACGAATGGGGCCCACCGTGTCCGCTCTGTAATTAACTAGCTGTGTGACCACAGGTAAGCCAGTCAGCATCGCTGTTACCAATGACAGATGATTATGAAAGCTCCAAAATGTTTCACAAATGTAGGAGATTATTAATATACATATTAATGTCTATGTTTACGGGTCACAATAGCAGAGGTCACAATAAAGAATGATAGCTGAGCAAAGCTGCAAAGAGAGTGGGAATTAAAATATACATTGAGTATCTGCTCAGTGCAGTGTGCTGCACTATGCTGGCTTTTTCTGCGGATTGATTTCTTTGATTCTTACACTAACCTCATGGGAAGGATTATTAGCCCTTTTTGCGTGAGTTAACTGAGACTCAGAGAGGTTGTCCTCAGTCACGCAGTCAGCAAGTGGGGGGATCTGGCATTCTAAGTTAGAGCAACAAGACTTTTTGTTTCTGTGCTCTTCCAGCCTGGCCGGGCAGATGCCCTTGCCCAGTAAATGGTACTATCACGGTGTTTGATGAAAATACCATTTCCCTGAAACAAGGAAATGATGGCAATTTTTAAAAAAAAAGTCAGGGGAGACATTTGAGTGTATTTAAATATATATGAGGACTGTATATTTTCTTTTAAAACATTTTAAAGCAATTTATTGGATTATGAATATAAAGACTTTTTCCCCCTGCTTTATTGAGGTATAATTAGCAAATAAAATGGTAAGATATTTAAAGTGTGTCATGATGATTTGATAAATTTATACATTGTGAAAGATTCCTTCTATTTAGTTAATTAACACACACATCACCTCACATACGAATTTATCCTTTTGTGTTCACGTGTGTGTACGAACATTTAAATTCTACTCTCTTAGCTAATTTCAGTTATACCACCCGGTGTCATCAACCGTAGTCACCATGTTATACATTAGATTCTCTGGACAATTTCTTCTTCAAATATGTAACTAGTATAAAACTACTATTTAGTTATTCTGATTATTTTTTAATATAAAAGAGACTACAATAGCAATTCCGTTAGTGGATCTGAGATTGAATTTAGAATATTACTTTAAGCAGATCTAAGTCTTGCCAAAATGATGAATAATTCACGTGAAAAGTGTAATTGAATTTCTGTGATGCCTTAATAATGATACTTATGATTTACTGAGTCTATATTCTGTGTTAGACACCGGGCTAAATGGTTTACAAAAATGTACCTTAATTATCCCTCACCCCTCTCTTCTGAGTTCCTTCTTCACCCTTGTTTTAGAGGTAAGGAAATAGAGATGGAGAAAGAGCAGCAAGGTCACGCAGTGGGTAAGTCATAGCTAGCAGTGGATTCCAACCCAGGGAGGACCACCTTTTGTAGGCGCTGCTCTTGAATGCCATGTGACTCCACGTGAGGGGACAAGGGCCACTCTGTTGAAGATAGCAACAGAACAATGTGCACATGAAACTTTAAAAAAGTCATAAATTAGGCAGATCCAGGCTTTGCAGGGCCTGAAGCTCATACAATTATGGAGACACTCTAAAAGAAAGAATACAAATTACAGTATAAAAATGAATATTTATTTTAGATAAGAAAAGAAATCTTAACAAATTACAAATTTATAAAGCTGAAAAATACTGCAGAGAATCCAGAAAAATAGTACGTGTTTATTAAAAAATTGCCTGAAACACCTCTAAGATACTTTACAGTTTTGGTTACATACTCTTGATCTCCTCTTCATATAACAATGATTTATTTTTTATTTTTTTATTTTAAGATCTTTTTTCTTTTTCATTTTTTTTTTTTTTGAGGAAGATTAGCCCTGAGCTACCTACTGCCAATCCTCCTCTTTTTGCTGAGGAAGACTGGCCCTGAGCTAACATCCATGCCCATCTTCCTCTACTTTATATGTGGGACACCTACTACAGCATGGCTTTTCCAAGCGGTGCCATGTCTGCACCCAGGATCCGAACCGGCAAACCCCAGGCCCCTGAGAAGCAGAATGTGTGCACTTAACCGCTGCACCACCCGGCCAGCCCCTGTATAACAATGATTTTTAAGATAATCTTCTATTCAAAGAACAGAGCGGTAGTTTATTCTTTCTGTTAGTATGGTTGATCAAAATTTGTTTTTCATATAGATACCTGGGTGAGTAAATCATGTGATTTCATACTCAGAAGTACTTAGTATATGTCATGTTACTACAATTGCATCTTTTACAAACACAGGAATTCGGAGAGATTTCATGTAACATGATTCGAGTCAAATAGGAAAAAAACTGTAGGAAACATTTATAATTGTACAGCCTGCATTATTGAGTATATTCCCGGAATGAGAGGGTTTGTTTTGTCTAGGGTTGATGTAAACTGAATCCTCAGCTTGCAAATTTTCATTTTGATGATTGAGAGAATTTTCCCCGGACTAGCTTCTGGCTCTGTGTATTTCAACCTCTCTTCTCCCACATCTGCCTCATTGTGGCGTTGTGTACTTGAAGCCCCATTCTGATCTCCGCATCAGGAGGCGGGGTGATCAGGCATGGTAAGCAGAGGAATATTCCTAGAGGCTATTCTCGTACGGGGATGGCTAGTAAAAACAGTCATAACATGACTGTGAACCAGTAAAACATATGTCACTAAATATAAATTGAATTTAGATATCCTCAACTCAACTTCCCCTTAGCCAGATCTCAAAAACACAGCTATATCAACGTCACCCACTACAAGGACAGTTGTAAAGAAGGGAAGTGGGAGTGAGAAAAACAAGCAGTCCTAATCAATTTGGTTAAAATATATGACTTCAGCAAATTTTATAAAAATATATGACCCTTGCTAGGGCCCCTCCCAATCCTTGAGAAAAGGCTGAATTAGTGAGGGGTCCTGGAGCTTAAGTTAATTAGCTTCACAATAGATCCACCTGTGGCTAAGGTGAAGTTCTTATCTACCTGAGTGGCATCATTGTTTAAAGCATGTAAATATATTCATCCTTATGTTCAGGTTAGTACCTGTGACCCTAGTAACTGGTAACAGTGACAAATATAAGAAGATTCTGTTGTATGGTCAAAATGGTAAATCCTACCTAGATCACTGGAGTGATCTTATGTAAAGCTTCCATTAGGTTAGGCTCAAAGAGATTTTTCTTTCTTTGGCACTGAAGTGGTATTTTGAATTAGTCATATAGATTTTTTTCTGTTTTTCTCGATCTCCACCCAAACTACACTCTCATCAGCTATACTAAAATTTGCAGGCTAAATTTTAATTTATCAAATTTGTAAACTAACTCTCATTTGGCTTCCTCTTTTGTAGCTCCTAAAAGCAAAGTTAATGTTGGAGATTTTTTTCAATAGCTGACTTATCCTCAGGGTAACGACACCCTATTACTCTTTTCCTCTGGAGGCATCAGTGATAGAAATGTTTAGGGAAAGGGATTTTGAAGGGAGATTCTAAAATCTTTGGGAAATTCCACAAGTAGACAAGGTTTCATAGCCATGTCGACAAAGGACATTGTCCAGAAATCAGCGAGTCGTGAGTCATGAGTGAGGCATGCCGACATTCGAATGGAATCAACAGAAGGAAGCTGGCCACAGACCCAGCAACTCTTGGCTGCTGGGCCAGAATTACTACAAAAGATTTCCTCTTTTCAGTAGATTTTTCTGGAGTGTTCATGCTGTATGATGTGATTGGAGCTCAAATTCAGCTCCTGTTGTTAAGGGGAAAAAACCAAGAAGTCACTTAGAAAAGTGTGTAGTGGGCAATAGAAAGGTTCACAGCCAGGGAAGACAGACCTTGAGAACTTAGCTCATATAGTGAGGTGGAGGTTGAAGGAACAAACTTCCAGGAAGTGTCCAAGCAGTGCTGCTACTTGGGGTGAATTTTAAAGGATGAATAGGTTTTGCCATGCAAAGAAAGAGCAAGGGTATTCCAGACAGAGGGAATAGTATGAGCAAGGACTCAGAGGCACTAGAATTTGAAAGATGAAAGCTGAGGGCAGGAGCAGAGACAGATCTGGAGAAGCCAGAAGCGGCCAAGCAGAGAAAAACTTTTATCAGGGAGAGAATGTAAAATGTATCCTGAAGACCACGGCAAGGGGGTAGACATTGAATATTAAAGCTGGGAAAAGACATGATCAGATTCATGTTTTAAAAAGTTCACTTGGGAGAAGTGAGTGAATCATGGAGGGGGAAAGCTTCAGGTTCGACCACTTAGAGGTTTCTGTGGTAATCTGGGTCAGAGAAAGGAGGACTTAGTCCAATGCAGTGGGGCTAGAAAAGGAGAAGAAATTCACTAAGAATTTTTTTTAAAAAAGACTAGATAAAGTTACATGTTGGAATACTTCATAGATACAAGTGGAAGTAGAAGTAGAAATGCTGACAGGGCAATCATGACACACAAGTGCTGACTGATGTTAAGAAATGCTGACAACACAATAGGAGGTGAAACAACCAGGAGATAAAATTATAGTACACACATAACACACAAGATTGAAATGGAATATATCAAAACATTAACAGCCATAATCCCTGGATAGTGAGATGACAGATAGTTTTTATTTTCTTTTTTATATTTTTCTATACTCAAAATGAATCATATTAGTAATGCAGAACTATGACAAATGTTCAGAAAACAATGATGGAAGGAAGAGTGGAGACAGATTTCAAAGCTGTTAAGGAGATATACTCTGGTGTATGAGAACTAAGAATGATTCCATAAAAAGAAACAGAGTTATGATTCCTACAGAAGCCTCTCTAACTTAACCTGTTCTAGAAGTTTCTACAAAGCAAGCATTATAGGCTATGGCACCCAGGTTGGATATATAGTAAGTGAGGGGAGTAAACACGAGATAGGAACCGAGGTAGGAGAGAAATTAAGTTGCGTTCTCCTTCCTGTCCGTTGGTTTAGCTCTGACTGCTGAGCTGACTACTAGGGGAACGTGTACACAGGAAAGCAGAAGTCTCTGAGTCTGATTTCTTGGATAGACGTTGCCCTACTGAAGTCAGACCCATGAATGGCTACCCCAGGTCTGCCCAGTTCCCGTCCAGCCCTAGGCTCTGCTCCCCTGACTCATAGCATTCGATGCCCTGGTTGCTTGTATGTGTTGAGAATTCGAATGTGCTGGAACAGGAAATTGTAGTAAAATACCCAGTCATTAACGGCCTTCACAGCTGCTTATTCTTTTCTGAACCCTTGGAAAATGAACCATAATACTCAAAATTATATTAATAATAATAGTTACACTGATGTTAAAAAATAGGCAATACCATATATTTGCCAAAGGACCTAGGAGTAATATCAACAGCTTCACTGAGTGTTCAAAGGTTCAAATTTGAGGGTCATTTTTTGCCAAGAAGAGTCAGTAAGTGGCCTGAAATTCCACTCAGTACCTTCTCCTATCAGAGCTAGCTCTATGAGCAGGCCCAGCGTTTCTGGAGGAGAGTGCTTGGGGGTGTGAGTGCGCTTTCCTCTTGAGCAACATCTTTTCTCCTCTCCATGCCACCCTTGCCTTAAGAACTTCAAGCTCAGACCTAGAGCTCAGTTCATAAATCAACTCCCCCAGATGGTGGAAAGGTCCTGTTCATGTGCTCCCGTGGCCTCTGCACCTATTTGTATTGTAACACTTCACCCATTGCATTTTACTTGCCTGTCCATACTCTCACTAGATTTCAAGGTCTATAAAAGAAGAAATGGTCTCTTATTCACTGTTGTATTCACAGCACCTATCAAAATGTCTGGCATATAACATGCTGAAAAAATATTTACTAAATAGTTAATAACTGATTTTATTAAATGACATTATTAAATTATTGAACAAATGATCAAGTTCAGAAAAAACATAGAAGTTAAAAACGTGAAGAAGCAAATACTTAGAACATTTGCCTTGCTTTGCTAGTGAGCCCTTTATTACAGATTTCACCCCTCCCTCCTCCACACCCTGCCTTCTGTGAGCAGCTGCTCACTGTGGCATTGAGCTCCAGAAAAGAGGAAATGTGCTAGATGGGAATAAAGTCTTTACAATTGTGACTACTATAAAGCCTCTTGGGCGGTGTTCATTATACCAGAAACTGAAACTATTCTTCAAAATAAGATGAAGAGCAGAGGGAACAGAGCAAGAGAGTTTCATTTAGCAAGTCATTTTTTCTAGGACATAAATTGATACTTTAATGTCCTATCTTCTGGGGTGCAAAATCCTTTTAACTATTATTTGTGCATATGGAAATAGGAATATATCCTTATATGAAGCACCCTCAGATATTGCTGCCCAAAACGAATGTAATCACGAAGAAACATCAGACAAATCCAAACTGAGGAAATTCTGTCCCAGAATAAAGGAAACTAAAAATATATGACAACTAAATACAACACATGATCCTAGATTTGGATCCTGAAATACTTTTCTCTCTTTTTCTCCATGCATCCATGCATCCATGCATCCATCCATCCATCCATCCATCTATCCATCTATCTATCCAACTATCCATCTGAAGGTCATGATGGTGGAGCTCTCATGAATGAGATTAGTGCCCTTATAAAAGAGACCCCAGAGAGGTCTCTAATTTCCTCTGCCATGTGAAGACACAACAAGAAGGCCATCTATAACCAGGAAGTGGGTCCTGATCAGACAACAAGTCTGCTGGTGCCTTGGTCTTGGATTTCCCAGCCTCCAGAACTCTGAGAAATAAATGTTTGTTGTTTAAGCCCCCCAGTCAATGGTGTTTTTGTTATAGTAGCCCAAACAGAATAAGACATGTACCTTAAACAAAGTAGTTATTAAACTAAGTCAGGTTAAAAGCTAAGCATGCTGAAAATGTGTTAGAAGACCTAGGAGTGTTTGTTTCTCTCAGAGTTAGTTTCAAAGTACAGGGGGACATATCAGACTTTGTGTAATTTCCAGTAACGTTAAGTGCAAGGATGAAGGCCCACACATTTAGTGTTGCAAATAATATAAAAGGCCCCAGGAGCACTCCAGTGAACACAAGTCCTCAGAGACAGCTAAGCACACCAGTGTCTAGGGGCTGTAGGAGCCTGGAAAGCAAGGATCCAGTGTAAACATATCTTCCAAGCTGATCATTTCTCTATTGCTCTCTTGGCAGTTTCATGCTTTCTGTAACACCGTGTAAAGGTAGGCACATCTTTCTGATCAGTAGAGTTTTCTTTCTTCTAATTGTGATCCTCAGAAATCAAGGCTCTCCAAAATGCTTTGAGAACATTATTTTTATTCAAGCAAAAACTCTGTTTGCATTCATTTAATATGACAGGGCTGCAAATGACTTTCATAGACCCTAGACACGTCTACCTTCTGGGGGCTCTCCCATCAATACTAAAAATTATTGTTGATGTAACTTTAAATACTTCAAACTTTTCTTTCTGTTTTAGGCAACATTTATCAGATTTTTGTGGGCCCCCCAAATTTTATCTTTTTCTGTTGTGAGAAAAAATAATACTCTCTTTGACTCTAAAGCTTCATTTTTATATTTTAATTTTAAAAGAAATTGAAACATTTTCGCGGCCCCTTAAAGTTATCATGGGCCCTAGGCATTGTGTCTACTATGCCTAATTCATAAGATTTGAATTAGATTTTGAATTACTTAGGGGCCATCTTCATACCTCTAAGATAAGTGTAATATTTGAATTGATGTAGGCATTGCATTGCTAAAAATCAGATCTTGTTCTATAACACATAGATTTATATATCTGAATATTAATTGAATTTTATAGACCTATGGATCACAATATATACCTATATCCATTTATAATTTATATTATATTCCATTGGGAGTCACAGTTGATTTTAAATATCGTCTATTAACATTGAACCAGGTAATCCATGTATTTTTACTCAGCATTCTGTTGACGAAGGCTTAGACAGCTATCATTACCTGTCTGTTTTGAAGACCCCATGGTGGATCCTAGACCCTCCTAAGATCTTGTTCTATAACAAATAATATTGTGTTTTTATCATGTGGTTTCCATACTTGCTCTTTTCTTTTCTTAGTATTAAAATTTTTTTAAATATAAGACATCTCTGTGAAATAGTCATATGTTGCTATTAATTCTTTCTGAAGGTGAGTTCTTTGTTGATAAGATCATAGCTTACCTCCTATAAATAGCATTATGGTGTCACAGAAGATTCTGCAAAATCAAATAGAAGAAAAAGTGCCATATGGAGGTTCAATATTAATTTTAAAAACTCCAAATATTAGTCTTTATATAGAAAGCTATTCAAAATAGTAGTGTGAATCATTTTAAAAGAAAGGAAATTAATGTCAAGGGCTAGCCAAAAAATTAGATCTTTTATTTGCAGCAACTTGTTTCTTAAAATTAAGACATTTTCCATGGTCTTCAAAATCACCACATCAGAGTTTCAAGAGTACCTAGCAGAGCGGTGCCCTTGCATGAAATCAGTCCCTAGTCCCCTAGCGTTTTCATAGCTCCCATTGTGCCAAGCATTAGTGCAGCCCTTCAATGCCGGGGCATGAGGACGCATTCCATTCCTTTCCATCCCAAATTTATCAAAGAGTTAAGAATGATTCAGAATAGATCACACTGTAAAAACTGAGAAATCATGTAAATGCTGTCAAAAGTGCCTAGTTACTTTGCTTCTGCAAATATAGAATGTCTAGGTGCTGGGTCTTCAGTGGTGAAAAAGCAGCAAGAAAAATCTCTGTCTTTATGAAACTTAACATGGTACAGATGTCTGTTTAGTTTTAGCTACCATGTCCCCTTACTTCTGAAGTTAAATCTTTCCAGAGCAATGGTTTTATTTATTTGATATAAGCAAATTCTAAAACACAGTCTGGGGAGGTGGCTAACCTCCATTCTGCAGAGCTAAAGTAATTAGAGAAGCAGGAGAAAATTTCTGAAGTAACAATTAAGTTTGGATTGGGAATTAGGGCAATTGGAGAACTCCAGGTGCCTGTTGACTAACCCTAGCAATCTGACACCAGGTAACCAGGGAGTTCCTTTTACTGCCACGACTGGGTCCAAAGGCCTTTGGCAGCATACACGAAGTACCCGTGGGTTCCAGAAAATTGTGGAGAAATCCTGTTGGGATCATATCAGTTCACCACCGAACCCAAAGGACCATGATTTTAATGGCAAGGAATATCTCAAACCAGATAAATAATTCATCTCAAAAATCTCTGTTTTTTTAGTGTGAAGCTCATTCATGAAGAGACCTCTCTTTGCTTGGACCTGCAGCAAAAGTGGGTGCAGAAGCTTGTACAGATAGTTTTGAGGAGGTAAGTTTATTGTTCTCAATTAAAATTCTTATTTTTCGTGGAACTAATAAGGAAGGTTCAGAAAAGTCAGCTCAGTTACATGATGGAATCGCACTCTTTTTTTTTTTTTTTTTTGCTGCTACTTAAAAGGTTTCTTTCATGCATTTCTTCTTCAATGATAGGAAAAAATAGCAGCAATAGCAATTTTGCTTTTTTAACAGCTCAAAATGTAGAGCAAAACAATAAACCTAAAAGAGTATTAATTTCTCAAAAAAAAAAAAGCACAGCAATAAAAGTTCCTTTACTCTTTCTTAATTCATTGTTTTTAATTGCTTTTAGGGAGGAGGAAAATAAATGGTAAAAAAATTAAAGGATAATTCTTTCATAATTTCCAAAAATTTCTCAGTGAATGTGCTAACGATACTTTAAGGAAATAAAATGGGAACTCTAGGCAATGCTGTTGGATCCCCACACGTATCGCTCTATCTTCACTTCTTCCGCGCTCACTGTATTTAGTCTTCCAGGCCACCGGAGTCCACGACACCAGCAGAGCCACTGGCTGGAAATACTGGGAAATTAACCCCCTTGGAAGCATGTTTTAACTAACGATTCACTGGGGCAGTGTATAAA